>NW_010523990.1:16687-57529 GCF_000687285.1 Phaethon lepturus
CCATTAGCCAGCCTACTCCCCCCTCCTTACAAAAGGTTACCAAGCCCATCTCCCAAACCACTGACATTCAGGAGAGGGAATTCCCTCTGGCTGCCGAAGCGTCTTGCCTCTGCCCTGCGAAACGCTGCGCAGTGTTCGCTGAGCTGGAGGCTGTTGAAAACACCACTCCTCTTTTCCAGTGCTTGAATTTGCTGGGGATGTGCTGGCAGCCTGCCAGACCAATAATGAAATCTGGCAAGCAATCAGCACCAGCCGGGGCACAGGGGCTGCCAGGGCTTGCCTGACTCACACCCAGGGTTTTCAGACCTGCTCTCTTCCTCCCCTCCTCAAGGAGAGGCTTCAAGCAACATCCCGGCTCTCTCCCTGCTCCTGCCACCTCCGTCCCTCGCTCCTGGGCCAGGAAGGAGCATCTTTGCACCTCAGCACAGATGGGCTGGACTTAACAAACAAACAAACAAAGCCCAGAGCACAGAATTTGCATATACTGTGTTAAAATGACACCTTGGAGCTGCAAAATTACACTTTGCATTGGGAAATGCCAAGTGGGGGCTGCTCACAGCCGCTGCCAGGCCCAGCAGCACCCTGCCTTTTTCCAAAGGAGCCTTCAGTGAACAGGAGAGACACTGGGCCAGAATGAAAGTTGTGCAGAAAAGTATTTCCTACCAGTCACAAGCTTAATCCTGCACCCTAAACGGCACCAATTAATGCATGGAGATATATATATCATAACTGACCTAATGCCCTCCTTAGGATGTTACTCTCCAGGCTTCTGTTACAGGCACGCTGCCCTTTTTCCAAAAGCATCTGGCACCTGTACCAGGAGAACACAGCAAAGGGCAGGACAGTCCCGTGCTCCAGCCTGACCTGACAATAGCTTCTCCGCTTCCGTACAGAGGATGGCACCAAGGTCAAGAGGGGCACAGGACCCCACATAACCCAACAGGTCACCCAGCACCTGGGGGAGACCTGCAAAAATCATGTTTTCAGAAATAAGGATTTTTCCTTCCAATCAGTTGCTTCACATGACACTGTGCAGCTACATTTTTCATTCTCCATGTTTTATTTTTACAGAGAAAAAAAAGAATATGCAGCATAACAAGAAATCGCTAGTGATCAGCACCTTCAGCGTTGTGCATGCCAGATCAGTATGTATGCATCTTCCTTCTGGGTAGGACATAGGTGTTGCTAGCACTGCAATTTGCTCTGACGTGCATATTTCATCCATCAAGAAGGAACTGGAATGGGGGCATGTGAGTTATTATCTCCTCATAATGATACAGGAGACACTTGATGGTCTCTGTACAGCTGCAGAGCTCTCACTGGCTATATATACTACTGGCAGGACTCTGCCGAGGACACGTCCACACAGGTTCTTGCTGGGCACAAAGGCAGGAGAGATGGCCGTAACAGGAGATGCGAGCCTGAACTGCACCTGATGTGTGATTTACACCGTCCCCCTTCAAATGTGACAACATTTGGTCAACAGGGACCAAACAGATCGAAGTCAAAATGCAGCATTTGCATGCTCTTCCCTAGGCAAGTTCCCTCTGCCTATGAGAGGGCCGTAAATAAGGCAACTTCTCCCTAAACCTTTATTCTTCCTCCAGAGTTTTTCAGGAACAGAGGGAAATCAGCTTCATCTAGTATTCCCTGCAGATACTGGCTCCCAAATGAAGGCTAGGACATCTGCAAAGCATCACCTGAACAATTCATCCCCTGCTCCACAGCACTCACACAGCCCTGTGCAGGATTTCCACAGCTCACAGCACCCATGGAGCCAAAGGGGGAACAGCTTCCACATCCACCAGCCTGTGGGACAAAAACCTACCAACGTATCAGCTCTGAGACCATCAAGATGTACTTGCTTCTTCTGCCATTATCCCTGCGCTCATCCTAAGTGCCATGCACAGCTATTCTGTGTCCAGGCAGGCATGAGATGGTCTCCAGCAGTTCTCCCTCTGCTTTCCTCCTGGCCGAGGGGGATCCCAGGCTTTTTTGCTGCTCCACGTCAGTAACAGATGTAATTTACCCTCACCACAGGTGGCCACAGACCAGTTTCACGCTCTTCTTTAAGCAGCCATATCCAGGGTTTGGAGGTGTCCTGTCCAGGGTTTGGAGTTGCCCTTCAGCTTGGCAGTGGCTCAAAGTCTCTCCTCGCCTGCCAGCCCAGGACCTGGGTAAGGCCTGGGAAGGCTAAGAGGAGCTTTATAGCAAAGGTGCAGAGGCACCTGGCCATTAGCACTAATCCTCAAGACCTCGAGCACCATCTCCTGGTCATTGCTGGATTCAGTGGCAACTTAACCTCATGCTTCCTCCATTTCACTGTCACCGCCAAACCTGGGGGACAAACCCTGCGTGCATCCGAGGAAGAGAAAGGTGGGAGCACTTCAAGACACGTGCAACATGGTCATATGCTTGCTGCCACATGCACAAAAATGATATGCAGAAGATTAGCCCCACCAAGCGCCTCCCCTGGGGTCACCCCTTGTTCACTTCTTTTCTCCAAGTTGTAAGAGGAACAACAAACTCTCTCACTGGCACAACCACCTTGGCACGTTCCTGTATGACCATCTCTGCCTGGTAACTGTGAGCAGCCAGCACAAAATGCTGCTGGAAAACTCCAATCTGTTCATTTCCTGCACTCCTGTGGCTTCGGGCAGCATGAGAAAACAGGCACTGCTCACTGCGGGGTCTCAGGCTGCGAGATGCAGCGGGGATCACCGCTCAGTATGTAAATACCGCAGTGGCAAAGTTCAACCTTTTGGCATGAGAGAAAGGAAGATAAATGCTACCAGTCCCCTCAAGAGCCACAGGAACCCTGCATCTATCTAATTGCACTTCATAATGGATTCAGCAAACCATTAATTATCAGATTATATTTTAGGAAACTGCAGATAAAAAAGCTATATGAAATTTAGCCTTAAAGGGGCCAGTGTGCTGCAATGAAGCTGTTGCATCGTGCTGGCGCCAGAAAAGCAAACTGTACAGTGGGTATCTGAATGCATTTTACAAAGCAATGCCTTGTGTGCCATGGGGAACGTCTATATGCAGTCACAGCAGCTATTGCACACTCAGACAGAAATACCTTCATTAGTGCAAATTAAGATATTCACTGATACCAGTGAGGAGGGGCCCAGGCATGCAGGCACAGCTCCTTCTCCTTTCTCAGATGTGGCAGCTTCAGCACGTCCTCGGTGAATTACAGGAGGGGTGGGAGATCTCTCAGGGCTGTTTTCTTGCAAGGAGGATGTGGATGCCCAGACCCTTCTTCATAATGGACAACCACAGCAAAAATATGGATGAGGTCAGACCTGTGCTACACAAGGTATTACCTAAACAGCTCCGAAGCCATTTAGCACAACTCCCAAGAAGCCTCTGCTTGAGCAGAGGTGCCCAAATGTCAGCTCTGCGCTGGGGGACTTTTCTAGCTGGCACAACAGGCAGCACAACAGTTACAGGGGAGAGCAACAGAAGAAACAAAGCAGCCCTTAAGTAAGGGTTGCAGAGTAGCAGATACCTGTGAGCATGTCACTGATTCAGCTGTAAAAATCTCCACCCCGAATTCCCAGGACAGCTTTTTCTTTGGTTTCACATACCCATATCATCCCCAACTTTGTCCTGCACTAGTCTCCTTCCCTCCACTCTGTTCACAGCAGTGGAGGAATACAGGTGAACACGCCCAATTCCCATCTTTTCCTCTGCTGCTTTATTTCTCTCGAGCTGGGAGGGATAGGCGGTCCAGCTCACCTGAGCTGGCAGCTGCTGACTGCAGGGAGACTTCCCAGGCCCTTGTGAATGTCTACAAACCTCTCCTGTCGTTGTCCGTGCTGTACTTAATGCATGCCATTTCTTTTGCAGCGTCACATACCCGGGGTTGCTTTCCCAAAGAAACTCTGATCTCCCTGCTGGAGCAGCAGGTTGAGGTACAGCTCCTGAACAAGTCTAGTAGATGCCAGGCACCATGCATAGGCACCCACTGCTCACTCTCATTTGGTTTCTTCACAAATCAGCGTGATTTTGTCATCAAACAAGTCCTCCATGGTCACTGCTACCAGCTCGGAGCCAGCTTGGCTCACTTGGGATTCAGGCAATGTCACAAAGACTTGGGAGCCAGTGAGTTGGGCCTCATCAAAAGAGATGATGTGCTCTGCTGCTCCTTGCTCTGACGTCTGAATCACCTGCATGGAAGATGACCTGAGAGTCAGACACAAGCACCACGATCACTTTGCTACCCACATCTTTCTTGGCCCCAGCTCTGGTAATAACATTTAGCTTCACACCAGAGGTCTGCAATTACAATAGGCAGAAGCCTAATGGGAAATGCCAAACCACACACACCAATGATGCAAAAGAGAACACAGGAGAATAATTTAAATATTTCTCTCTACAAAATTGCTGTAATTTAGCTCCATAAGCAGCCACAGACAATAAACACTCTGTGATTACCCACTGGAGGAATGCTAGCCCAGGGAATCTTGCACACTGGGCTCCCTCATCCAAGGAGCTGTTCCCCACTGATGGCTGGGATATCGAAAAGAAAGAGTCTGGGTTCAAGCCTAGCATTTGGCCTCCAACAAAACATCTATAATCTCACCGGGTATGTCATCTGAGTTTTAATAGCCTCTGAGTAACCAGACACCTCTGCACACACTGTCAGTTCCTCCTCCTCGGCTCTTGAAAACTAAGACTGAACTGCTTCCCCTCCAGCAAACCCACCTCGCACTAGCACAGAAATCCCAGAGCACTGGACCCCTCTAAGAAGGGGGAATCAGGGAGCAGAAGGGGTGACAGGAGCCGCAGGGTGGATTTGGGAAGAGCAAGAGGGTTGGAGGGGGAGGATGGATGAACAACCACTGGGGCTGTGGCACAGAGCAGTCTTTACCTGCACAATCTGGGCTGTGGTGTCTTGGGAGAAGACCACCTTGGGATGCTCAGCACTGTAGTGCCCCTCCAGCTCTCCATGGGAGGGGAAGAGCTCCCCACAGAGCTCGCAGGTGAAGGTGCTCTCCGTCTGCTTGAAGTGCTCGCTGGTGACGTGGTTCTGCAGGGCCCCTGGGAAGCGGAAGGATGCTGAGCAGTACAAGCAGTGAAACGGCTGGGAGCCTGGAGGCAGAAGCACTGCCCTGAGCCTGGGCTGTGATGGCCAGGGCCAGCCCAAGGGCACAGGCAGCTGCAGATGGACAGTACGCGCAAGGCTGAAACCCACCACCAGGGACGTGGGGCATGGCATGTGCCAGTGTCCCTTCTCCTGGCTACACTACTGTCTGTCAACAGTTTGTGGCTGTTCAGGTCCGTTTTAGCCCTAGCTCCCTCCAGCACCGGCGTTCAGAAACCAGGCTGGTGTATCTGATTGTAGCTGCAGCTGTCTCTTCTTGCAGAAATCTCTTCTAGCTGTTCCCTTGCACCATTCAGCACTGCTCCTCGTTGGCCTGGCTTGCACTTCCTGATTCAGCTATGGCAAACCCATTATCCACCCCAGGGGCTCTCTCCTCAGTGGGAGCTATGTCTAGGTCTTCTCCTTCCTCACTCTCCAGGCTGCTGTTGGCTGCCCCCTCCAATGTCTTCTGATCCATCTCCTCTCCTGCTATCCCATGCACAGCCCTGGGGACCCACCTTTTGTAGTAGTCTGGTCTGGCAGTTCACTCTGCCCTCACAGCCTTGTTTCAGCCTGCACACTTGCCAAACGGCCCTTGATGTGGTCTCTCCAAGCCCAGGTGCCTCTCTGATCTTTCTGATCTTTCTGGTGTTAAACTCCCTTTTTCTCCAGTCTCTCACTAGCTGTGTCCTCCACAAACCCAATGCTTCGGGTTCAGTTCCTCACTTCTCTATGCTGATGTCTCCTCAACTATATTTAGCTTCCTTCTCTGCTGTAATAAGCAAATCCAGAACCCTCCTTGACTCCAGTGGCTCCAAAAGCTTAACAAACATGTCCAACCTCACCAAAACCAGTGCTTTTCCAGTCCATCCATATTTTTTTTACCATGTCCATCTTCACCCTCTCTTACAGCTTAGACATCACTCACTGAGAGGAGCAGTAACATGAACAACAGCAAGTGTAACAGACCTGAGTGCCTGCACTTCACGTGGACCTGCAGGAGAGCCAGTGTGGGGAAGAGCTCCTTGCACGTCTCACACTCATGGAACTTCACATCTGCAAACAAGGCCAAGAACAGAAAAGTATGCTCCCAAGGTGTTCTACGAGAGGCCTTCTGGACCAAAGCTCTGTTAATATTTCAGCAACACCACACATGCATACAGACATCAGGAACATCCTTGGAGATAAGGCAGAAGGAGAGGCCAAGAGCAAGTGAGCTGCAAGATGCTGAGATGAGACTTGCCAGAAGAGACTGCCACAGGGTGCAAAGAATCTACTGTGATTTGCAGGTAAATGGGATGTGCAATCTTGTCCTATGAATCAGAATTATTACTACACCTCTCCCAGCAGTCGCCACGTGGTTTTGTTCACTAATGAATGTGCCATTACCTGTGTGCTCTGTCTTGACATGCTTTCGGTGAGCAGCAGTGCTGGAGAAGGTTTTGTCACAGAAGCTGCACTGCAGGGAGGAGAACTTGGAGGAGCGGTGATTCTGAGCTGCAAAGACATCAGGGTGGTGGGTCCGGTTGTGATACCATAAACCTGACAACTGCTGCAAAGATAAGGATCAAATCATGGTTACAAACCAAAGCTGGTCCCGGGGCATCATGACAGCAAGAAACTGTGTGGAAAGCAACAGTAACAGTGGGGCTGTGCTCAGCAGGTACAAGACCTGCTCATCCTCTCTCAGGACAAGAGCTAACACCTCACTTCTGTTCCTCCATTGCCCCTGAGGAGCTGAATACTGCTGAATCCCTCATCCTCATCTCACTTGCTGCAGGTCTCCTTTTGGTGTGAATTTTTGTTCCCTTGTAGAAATGTGCTCCCACACACACTCCCACTGAGACATGCCAGTTGCAACGTTGACTATTTTTATTCCTACACTTCCTGGCAGCTAGAAACTTTGGTGAAAGAGATTCCTGATGGTCCAGACAGGCAGGTATGTAGCCTGTTTCAGTCACAGCCCATCTCTCTCCATGGACCTGCCTTTACCTTACGGACTCTGCCTGCTCTGTGCAATTTTTCCCTCTGCTGACCCCAAACTGCTGCACTCAGTGTGCATGGCCAGCAGAGACATCCTGGTGCAAGAGCGAGCAGCGGCAACCTCCAGCACATGAGACCAAGTCCTTGCTGCACTGGCTCACCTGGTAAGCTTTGTCGCAGATCTCACAGCTAAAAGGCTTTCCTCCAACGTGGGTCACCATGTGGCGCTCCAGCAGCGATGGGGCACTGAAGACTTTAGAGCAGGTGGGGCAGGGGTGGTACTCCCGGGAGTGGGCTTCGTGGACGTGCTTGCGGTGCTCCTGCAAGGTGGCAAAGCTCATCCGGCACTTCTTGCAGTCGTAGGGATCTTCGATGTCTGCTGCCCAGAAATGCAACAAGAACACAGGGGACAAAGAAATCAAGGGAAAAAGAGAAGAATTACGAGGAAAATTCACCGAGGGAGGAAGGAAAAGGAAAGTAAAAGCTTGTTACTTCCCAGACAAAAACTAGCACTGGAGTTTTGCCTTTGCATACAGATGTTGCTGCTCCTGCTCACCTATAGCTTCCCGTGGTATGTTCCCAGCAGCTTGCGGTTTGCTGAAAGCCAGCCCTGCCATTTTCTTTGGGATAACCCTACCCACAGCATCAAATCACTAAAGTATCTTGCTTTTCTTGGGAGGGAAGACCCCCTCCATGAGACACCCAGCCAGCTTGTAGGCACCAATAAGACCTGCACAAGCCTCTGCTGGCACAGATGGGTCTGCCATGACCCTGCAGAAGCCATGTCATGCAGGCTGGACTGCCCAAGCCAGGGAGGCAGCTGGCCACACTCACTGTGGAAGGTCCGGAGGTGGATGGAGAGCCCATTGGCCTGGCGAAAGCCTTTCCCACACTCCCGGCAGACGTACGGCTTGTCCCCGGTGTGAGTTCGGACGTGGCGCGACAGCTCAATGGACTGGGCAAACACGGCATCGCAGTACTGGCAGGCGTACATCTTCCCTGCAGTGACACCCAGGGTGAGAGCCTACACCTAACAGGACAGAAGCTCTGTGTGGACTATGCCTAATTTCAAAGGGAGAGGGAAGAGATTGTAAAGTGGACAGGCTTTCCCAGGGTAGCCAGAACATCTCAGTGCAGGGTCAAAAAGGTCCCAGAGGTGCTGGAGAAAACCACACCTGCACAGGGAGCATTAAATTAGTAAAGACCTCAAGTATCTGGAGGTACTACAAGCTTCTGGAGGAACTACATGCTGGCATGTCTCACATTCAAAATTAACCGCCCAGCTGCAACATGCTCATGCGCTGGCAGTGGAAGTGGCTGGTGCAGGGGCAGGAGAAGCGCTGGCATGAAAAACTATGTGAAATTCAGTCAGAGGGTGGAATGGGAAAAAGCAGGTTAACCAGAGGGAGGAGGACACATCACAGGAGTCTAGATGTGAGGGGACAGAGCTACTCAGGAGAAAAACAAGGAAAGTGGAAGAAAAGGAAGATCCCCTTAATGGAGAGCAAACTGTTAACTGCTAATTGGAGGACCTGGAGAACGGGATGGGGGAAAGGCAGAGTGGGGAACTGCATGCAAAACCATGTGGGTGAAGGAGATCTGGGAGCAGCCTGCTTCCCAGGGCTCCCCCAAAGGATGGGGAATTGGCCAGGATGCAGATGAAGGACCAGGGCAGGAAGGGGTGGATGGAGCCAGCCAAGCCCATAGCCAGGCTCCCGCAGGGACGGCTCACCCTCAGCGTGCTTCTTCTTGGTGTGGTAGGCGAGGGCTGAGGCCTGCATGAAGGTCATCAGGCAATGCTTGCACATGAAGGGCCGGTCCCCCGTGTGCAGCCGCAGGTGGTTCTTCAGCGTGGAGTTGGCTGCGAACTTGGCCCCACACTCCTCACAGGAGAAGGGCTTCTCATCGAAGTGCTCCGTCAGCTTGTGGTACTGCATCCCTGGGGAGGCAGGCAGGACAGCGGGGTGGCATTGGTGGGACCTAGTGCCAGCCCTGCCCAACCCTGCTGCAGAGGCACCGCTCCACCCAGCCCACTTGCGACACCGGGGGTCCACTGGTGTCCTCTGGCCCAGCGGTCCACTAGGATGTTGCGAGCTGCCACAGGGAAGGCACAGAGACTCAACTCCTCTTACTCGTCCTGCTAAACCAGCCACAGAACTGGAACAGCTTGATTATTTTTGGAAGCTTTTAAATTTGCCAGTAGCCCCACTTTTCCTTGATGAGCCATGTGGAAAACCAATTAGGGAAGAACTAATCAGAAAGCGGTTGTGCTCAGTGGGGCAGGAGAAATGAGCTGAGCCGCACTGCTCACACACAACACTCAGAGAGCTGCAGGGAGGAGGAAGAGGAGGAAAAGATTTCAGACTAGTGCTTTATTATATTGTCCAGACTTCTGTCCAAACACCTCTGCTCCCACCAACCCTACCTGAGGCATGAGCAAACTCTCGGCCACAGATGTCACACGCTACAGGGAGCCTCTTCTTCTTGGCTGTCCCCACCACCCCATGGACCTCCAGCTGATGCTTCTCCAGCTCCTTCTTCGTCGATTTGACCTCACTGCACTCCTTACATTGGATTTGCTTTCCTCTGGCCACCCTGCAACGTTTCATGTGCACCTTCAGGCGGCAGTAGAAGTGGAAAGTCTTGTTGCAGGCTTTGCAGACAAAACTCTTCTTGGAAGAAGCTTTTTCTTCAGGTTCCTTCAGTTCCTTGGCACCAGCACCTTCCATCTTGTCCTCATCTTTGTCCAGAGCTTCAACTTGGGATTCACTGTTTACCTTCCACTTCCTGATCCCAGGTTTCTCCCCGCTTCCCTCTGTCAAGAGACCTGTGGAAATAGCAATTCCTGTTTCAGTGGTGACTAGCAGGACTGGGCACCAGCCCCTCAGTCTCCTTGTCTCCTGAATGCTCCCACACAGACAGTTGTCCCTGCACAGCAAGAACAGACACACATCAGACATGCTGTCCCATCACAACAGTGGCACATGGCTCTGCCGAAAAGTGGCCATGGCCATGCATGGTACAACACATTAAAGAGTGGTCCTTGAGTTTCTCCACCCACACATACCAGGAGCTGGATTAGATAGCAAGAGCCAGGGCCAGATTTTCCAAAGAGCTTCCTCCTCAAACAGGAACAACTGCTGCTTCCAAGCATCTGCCTCCTGCTCAGACACATGTGAAGTTATGGCCATGCTTAAATGTTTGAAGATCTGAGCCTGAGGTATGATACTAAGTCTGTCATTGAGAGTGGATATCCAGCCATTAATTACAAGAAATCTCAGGAACACTTCCCAAATGCAAACTCTTTGAAAGGGAACAGATAATCTTGCTACGACCCTTTTGAGTCTTCTGGTTAGGACCCTGAGGTTTTTAAATCGCTCATTACATTCACTTCCTACAAAGTCTAATGCTTTTCTGAGTCCCCGTAACACCATCATCTCAAAAAGCACAAGCTAGAAAATTCACCTAGGATCTCAATCTACAGAAAAGACCCACAGGGGACACACGTATGGAAGAAATCAAAATACAAATAGATATATTTGGCTTCTTTGCTATAATGAGAACCATGCAACTGTGTGGCCATGGAAACCAGTGCAGACTTCTTTTGCCAATGCACAGGAAATTCAGCCTGTGCTTGCAAAACTTCATTTCTGCCTCCCTTGCTATGGGAAGAGCTCAGCAAAGCATCCTCTCTGCACAGTGACACTGCCCTGGTTTTCCAGCCAACTAGAAACCAGGTGACATATTCCAACCGATTTGGAAATCTTAAGATGTCAAGTGGTGACCCACCAACCCCTGAATACATCAAGCAAGAAAAACAGACTGGAAGACTGGTTTTCAGTTTGTCCTGCTCTGTCAAGATAGCAATACACACCTTTCACCTCTAAGGTCTCTTCCCACATCCCTAAAACCAATACTCTCAGTTTTTCTGGCCCAAGTGAAGAAGTATCTTTCAACTTCCCAGAAATGCTGAACAACAAGAAGAGTCATCTTGCTGGGCAGGACGACTGTGGACGACGGTAAGAGCACTACGGAAACCAGGACTGGAAATGTCTAGTAGAAGTGCCATGGCAGCAGGGGTGTAACCTGAGTCACATGAAGAGAAAAGGAGTTTTCCCATGGACCCCTGTGTGCCAAGAGCTGGCTCATGGTCCTCCTCCTGCTCCTGCTGTGAAAACGTTGTTCAGGATTACAAGCCTTGAGCCTAGACAACATCACAAGACTGTAATGGTATAAAGGCAGGGAGAGCTCTTAACTTCAGTCCACCTTCATGTAGAAATGCAGGAACATCTCTCTTCAGGGGGACACTACTACTCCTGGAGAACAGTTTTGAAAGCAAGCTGACGATCACATGAAACCAATGGCTAGGTACCTGCAACCTGTAGTCCTCCGCCAGTGCAACATACACATCTTGGATGTCAGGAGGAACTTTGCCTGATAGTGGAACACATCCTGAAAAGGCCTTCAAAGTCTGGCTACCATAAGATGGGAGAATGGGAGACATGCTAAAATGCATGACACAAAGCTGATGTGACAGTAAGGTCAGGTGTCATGTTGATGAACGTGCAGGTTTCTTTAACGACATTAAGTATCATAGGCTGGCTGCTGCCTGAACAGGAGAGGACACGTGACACTGCTACATCTTGGCAGTGACTCCTTTCCGCTTGGCAGTCAGGATGCTTCCCAGAACACCTCTTATGAGTAAATACAACATTTTATACCTCGTTAGAGCAGCATCGCGCACCAGACATTATCCAGTCAGCTTCCATCCTTGGAGATGCAGGAAGCCTGGAGGTGAACCCAAGTGCTCTCTTGAGAAATAAGACCAGACTGAAGAACTGATTGCACATCAAGTTTGAGAGGCAGGAACTTAGCACGCCTTGGCCATGTCCCTTGGCTGAGCCACCTGGGAGCAGACAGAGCCTGAGGATAAACATACACCAGAAAGGTACCAGACAGGAATTCCCAACTGCAGGGTCCTCTGGGACTCTGGACTTTCCATCACTTTCCATTCTCT
The DNA here is from genome assembly GCF_000687285.1 of Phaethon lepturus. Classification (NCBI taxonomy): domain Eukaryota; kingdom Metazoa; phylum Chordata; class Aves; order Phaethontiformes; family Phaethontidae; genus Phaethon; species Phaethon lepturus. The sequence continues at coordinate 28,783 of NW_010523990.1, forward strand.
GGTGGCAAAGACATTCAGCATTGGAAGAAAAACCCTGCTGTTTATTATGGCGTATTTCATACTGAGTTCTCTTTCTCATTTGTAAGTGGTCTGCTGAGTCTGTAATACTGGTGGTTGCTCTATCCTCCCTGCAATTCATGATAGATATTAGACTCCAGAAGCAGATCTCTTGGTGTGTGACCATTCCGTCTCCCACTTCTTCAGCTTAAGACGGAAGAAAATTCCAGCTACCCCTTTGCATTTTGAAGGTCATTCTGATGGTTGCTGACACACATGGTGGCTTCTAATGCAGAACCTTCACAGGGAGAAGGTTGCAGAAGGTTGCTTGCAGACCCTGCAATTTAACAATTCCAGGGGCTGACTCAGGCCTAAGTTAGATGCTACTCGTCTTTTTTAAACACAAGAATATGCAGAGGAAAAGCCTTTTTTTGCTGGAGTTCCTGACACATTTCTGAGATTTGAAAGTGAGGCATATCTTGACAAACATGATCTCCCAAGAAGTGATTGTGCAGAGACCTGGGAAGCAGATGGATAGAGAGGAGGTTATGGAGTTGGCTGGAAGAGCTAAGCCTCGTCCTTGCAAAGCACCAGCTGCCAAAAGTGAAAGTGCTCCAACTACAGAAGGGGCCCAAGGAGAAGCCAACAAATATCATATTGTAACTCCATCCAAGAAATCAACCCATTTCTTTGATGATGCTGAGCATGGCTGAGGATAGATGCAGACAGTTTCCTCCACAGAGGTACCTGGTGCTTTCCAAGTGCCTTAGGTCACCTAAATTAAGTATCAGAATTTTTTTCTTTTTTTTATTTTTTCTTCAGTAGAGATGTAAAAACTGTTGCTTTCAAGTGGAAATGCAAACTGTACACATCTCCACACGGCACATATGTTCTTCAGAAATGTAAGATCTCCTCTGTTTCAAGTGGAAGCTTACATCCCTCAAACATGAGGCCTGTAATTATCATTCGTATCTCATGCCAAAAGCCACATGACTATTGATCCATAAAGCCACCAGCAATATTTAGAGCTGGTAAGCAGTGATAGCAGAGCTGAGGAGACTGGACTGGAAATTAAGATACGAAAGTTCACTGTAAAGATCTGTAGGATGCCAAAAAGGGGCTGGTAACTGGCAATCCTCCTCTGGACACTTCATACACAATACATGTTTTTGTCAAGTAAATACCATTTTTCCAGTGCTCTTCGTTTTGATGTTGCTTCTTGCTTGATTTCGTCTCAACCTTGGCTTGAAGCCCTACAAAGACACTTAGTAACAGCAGTCTGCTCTCTTTGATATTGGTGCCAGAGAAGCAGGCATCTGCTAGAGCAATCTAGCTGACTCCCCAAGTCCCTCGCTGGTAAGCACTGCAGTGTCCAGGAGCTAAGATGGGCAGCACGTTCACAGGCACGTGTTGGCTTACCTCCTCTAGAGTCATCAGGGCATCAGCCCTGGCACATCCCATGGTCTGACAGGGTCAAGAGGAGAGGGTCAAGTGCCTGCAGCATCAGAATGAGACAGAGAAGGAATGGCAGATAAGAAGGAAAATGGCCTTTTCTCTGGACATCCTCATCAGAGCCTTGACCAGGTGAAAAAGCCAACTGGAATGGCGGCAGTTGTTGGTGAAGTTAGAAGACAGGACCTAGCTCTGAACTGGGCATGAATACTGGATCTACAGTGTAGAACATCTCTCAGGGAGACTGCTAAGGCCACTGAGTAAAGAAAGGGAAGCACAGCATGTGCTATCACCTGCTGAGCCCGAAGGCTAGAGCAGTAAGCCAGGTCTTTGGTTTCTTCTACACACCCACTGCTCTGAGTTACCCAGTCCCATCTACTACCCCAACAAAATTTCCCCATTGCTCAAGAACACAGGCAAACTAACGAACCTAGGGTGCAGCGAGTGACCTAGGGGCAACGCATGGGACACACTGGGCAGCACACGGGGAACATTGGCTTCGCCTGTCATTGTCAAACACGAAATGATGGCAAGTGTCAAAGCCAGGAGGCTTGTGTTCATTCATAAAGACTGAATGGTCTTGACCTAAATTTTCAGAGAAACCTTCTACCCTTAAAAAAGACGAGACATTAATTACAAGCTGCTTACTTTAACTACCTACCAATCTGCTAGTATTTCAACACTGTGCCGTAAGCTAAGCAGCTCTGGCACCACAAGTAAATAGGGACAGATTGAGCTGAACCAGCGCCTGTGCTTGGATAAAAATCACACTGTGTACATCCCAGTGGACTCTGCAGCCCAAAGAATCTGGATGCACTGAGAAGCACAATGCCATAAAAATGTATGCAAGCAAACAGAATAAGCAAGTCACATTTGCATCCTTTTCAAGAGGATGCAAACTTGCATTTAGCTTCCTGGCCCTCTTATCTTTTTCTCTAAAGCACCAAATTCTGTTAAGCATTCTTCCTTCAAATGATGGACGCAGAGATACAATTCGGCTCAGCTGGAAAGCACCCCACAGTTCAGGGCAGGGTCTCACACATGGTTATTGCTGTGCATTTGTTTCTGGAGTTCACCAAAGTGCTATCTGCATATGTTTCATTCATACCTTTGCCAAACTAGCACAGTATGTAACACTCCTCTGCTGCTGTGGGACCCTCCCAGGGGATCATTTGCTCTGTAAAGTGTACGCCTAGCAAGACCAAGTTAAAGCACAACGAAAAAACAAACTCGGAGACTAGTCTGGAACTACAAAATGCGCCATCATGGTCATCTTTGCACAAGACAAGCGCACTCCTATGTGACCTTTTCACAGTCAGCCTGTGAAGTATCCACACATACACAGATAAAGTCAAGGGACTGTAATACAAGTCCAAATTCATACAGATCCAACAGTACTGGAAGAGCCAAAGAAACGCCACAGGTTAAGGAAAAAAAAAATCTGAAAAATAACCCAACGTAGATACAGGTTACATAACTAAGTTGCTTAAATGCCTACTGAGCAAGGGCTGGGGTGGAGAAATGCAAACACAGTTAAGGAATACCAGTATGGGGTCAGTTACAATCTCTACAACCCTCATAACATACAAAACTTTAATCTTGTGCATTTTACCAGCAGTAGAAATGCACACTCCAGCACTTGGATCCAGAGGTCACCCCTGTGAATCCTCCTGCAAGTACAAGCCTGACATCTGGCCAGGGGTAGTTCTGTGCAATGACCTAAGGCCACCAGGACAGAGGTCCACTACCAAACTGCCCAAGACTCCCATGACCATGTGTAAAAGATCACAGAAGGACGAAAGCCTGTGCTTTTCTCACCTACATGCCCCAGCTCCTGCATCACTGGCTGCAGGTCTGGGAAGGACTCGTGGACATTGCACAGGAGCTGACAGATCTTGATGGCTGGGACAGACTTCTCCTGGGCTGTGCTCAGAGCTGCTTTCAAGGAAGCCTCTGAACTTTCCTTCCGAGCAGAAATACTCAGTAGCTGGAGAAGTAAGAAGAAAACATCACATGACAGAGATTTTGGGCTGGGAAAGGTCATGATGGTCTGCGAGTGAGGGTAAGTCCGCTTTATTTCATCTCTACTGCTGGGAACCTGCTCTGAGAAACCAGAAAAGAAATCCCTTTCCATACAGGTCTTTGCCCCTCTGCTGATGTATGTGTATGAGCTGAGAGAATTTCAGAATTAAAAAAAAGTTACAGCAAATTAAATTCTCAGACTTTCTGTTTTGGTATTAGCTCACTTAAAAACACCTTTCCATGGAAAGAGCAGCTCCTCAGTGCCTTACAGCATTACAAGCTTACTTAGCTCATAAATCTGTCTTTCATACACAACCTTCTCTGGGTTTTTCTCTCCCTTCCAATCCAAACCTGCTTCACACAGCCACTGCAAGGAGACCCAAGGTGAGGATCTGTGCATGCCCATACGTACTTCATCCTTCCAGATCTCCAACAGCAGCTAACCAGAGCAGGAAGGAGCAACTGCAGACTGCTTGGTGGAAAAGGCCAGCTTGTTACTAACACAGCCCATTTTCCTTGTCAAAGGGAAAACAAGCAAGGCACTCTGGGATGCTACACAACCATGGCACCTTCAGTGCATTTTCTAGGAGCATTCCATTCTCTTATGTCCTGGAACAACCAACTCAAATGGAAACCCACTCCCCGGCAGCTCTGCTTTCTCTAGGACTTAGGCACACTTACAGAGCTGAAACAGTTTTGCTGTGTTTGAATACACCCATTTTCACCAACTGAGAATCTCACTAGCAATTTCTTTTACCTAAAAACTTATACAGAATTTAGATAAAACACCAAACACACTCCCACTTCAGCAGAGGGTCACCTCCAATTTCAGATGGCTTCCCCAACCTAAGTAATATCCCTTGATTTCAGTGCACGCTATGGCACTGTCCACCCTTTGAGCTCCGAACCATGCTGGCTCCGAGAGCATCCCCTCGCACCTCTTTTAGTGCTTCTGTGAGTCCTGCCTCGCCTGGAGCCAAGCCCTCCAGGTCTGCTCTCTGCTGGATGGCCTCTGAGATCAGCTTGCTGTGCCGCAGGATGATCTCAATGGCTGTGCTCTCGCTGGTGGCCACTGAAGATGAAAATAAAAAGTAAAGGTATTTAAAAACACAAAACCCAAGGAGAACCTGAAGGCCTTTGCGTCACTTAGTTTTGTCCACTCTGCTCCTGAAGCCGAGTTGTTAACAGCAGGACTGACTTCTTTAGGGCATAGGAGACAGCAAAGAACTACAGGCAAGCTTTGGTTATACTAATTGCAGCACTGACATCCAGCACAAAACCCTAGCAGACCTCACTTCTCAGTGCTTGTCCAACTTTGGGTGAGAAGATCAGGTTTTCCAAAGCATGTTGCTGAAAGAGACAGTGACAACCTCAAAAGGCAGGCACAGTTCTCCCAAGGCTCAGGATTTTCTCTCCCCCAATTACAGACATCCCATATTCTGACTTTTGCAGAGAAACATGCATTTCTAGGCACAATTTCTAGGCACAAGCAGCAGCATTTGCAGACCAAAGTGCTTTTCCAACCAAGCAACTGTTTCACTGAGGACACGGGTGTTGACACCCGTTGAAAGAAAAGAGGTTCCCAGCCAGGGAGAGGGCAAGGAGTTAGCAAGCAGCTCCTGCCAGCAGCGGGAGAAGCTCAGGGAGAGCATGGGGGACACATTAAGGCCATTACCTGCTTGGAAGAAAAACTCTGCGTCAGGTTGTTTCTTGATCTCCTCTATGAGCAGGTTCAGTGGTGCAGGTTCCCGCACAGCCAGTAGCAGCTGCCAAATGGCAGAGACCGACAGAGACCGCTCCTCCAGCGCTGCCGACACAAGGGAGGCGAAACCACCAGCCTCACGCTTCACAACCTGCTCCATCACCTTGGAAAGACACCCAGCGAGGCACTAACAAGGGACCCCATCCATCTGCCCTGTGTCATGCTTAGACAGAACCGTGGCTCACCCCAGACCCAGCCTTCCCTTGCTCCCACCCTGCTGAAGACCTGGCTCATGGTGCAACCCAAGCGGCGATCACCCCCTTCACCCAAACACATCAGCCGTTTCCTCAACTCACTCCAAAGCTGAACATCTCTCCTCAGTGCCCAAATCAGCCACTCGCCAATTTTCAGCTTCATATATGTTATCTGCTTCTCTCCCACTCTGGGATACTAAGGAATCATTAAACCAAGTCCTGCTAGAGGATTGCCCCAACCAAGTTGTGACAGGTAGTAAATTGAGTCCTCAGGACTTGATAGAGATCCCAAATGGGGATGAAATAGTCTGTTTCCACACGTGTAGGAGACTGCTTACCTCTCTCTCAGCAGGAGCCAGGCTCTGTGCAGCAGAGATGCCCTGCAGCAGCGTCTGGGTGTCTGTGAGGAGCTCCACTAAGTTTTCTTTATATCGTCTCAATAGTTTGGCTCCGTAATCCTCTGGGCTCCATTTAGCTGAATGCAAGTGAATGAAAGTAAGAACAGCTCAGCTTGCAGCATCTTCCAAAAGAGCTTCAAAACTAGTGCAGACCAAAAAAGCCAAGGCAGCCAGTTCTCCCTGGGTCACTAATGCTCAGGGCCTTAAGCTCAGCACACTTGGATTCACCTTCAAGCAGAGGATGAACATGATGAATCAAAAATTCTCCAAATCGAAGACAACACAGAATATCCTCTGCCTGTATGTGCCTACAGAAATAGATCTCTGGCACCCAAATGCCTTCTGAGCCTCAGTCCTGGTCTGAGCCCCGAAGAAGAAAGTCTCAGTTTTCAGCCATGCTCAGCAGGTAAACATGTGCCCTTGTCTCTGAAGACAACACCTTGAGATGTTCATCAGCCTCCTCTGATGCCCTGGAATCAAGGAGACCTCATTACTGACTCTTAATCGTAGTTTCATTGAAAGAGGCCTGTCAGTGAGAGTTTTACACTCCATGAAGAAGGAGCTCTGCAACATGTTCCATCTCAGCAGTGTATGACTATCAAACATACTAACATTTTACAAACACCTAGATGGTCCAAGGTAATCAAGAACTTAGCGGGCTGAGTTGTCCTTGGTGAAAATGTTGAGGGAACACAAACCAGACTTGTGATTGCAAAGCGGCAGTTACACTCTCTTCTCTCCCCTACACCAAAAAAAATGCAACTTTAACCTCATTCCTTCCTCCTCCCGTATCTAATTCCAAGCTAGGTCTGCTGAAGTTTGCCCTGATGAATCTGAGAAACAATGACTCTAGAGTAACACCACAACCCTTTAAAGACACCCAGTATCAGGACACAGTGGACTAATTCAAGAAAGAGGAACAGCGTTTATTCAGGATAATGAAGAGACTTGGGCAAAATATACTGTGTACTGAAAGAAATATATGATTGTACTTGTCTCCAGATTAGTTGACAAATAAACTGGAAATTGTCAAATAGATGAATCTGAAAAGGATTTTTTTTCCACTGTTGGAGAAGATGCATAGTTATACTTTTGTAGGAGAAACCAAAACAAAAAACTGTAGTTCATCCAAGACATCTGTGCATGTTTTTTGTTTGTGTACTCAGATCTTTTAATCATTTTGGTTCAGTACCAAACAGAACAATCTATTATTTGCACAGCACTCCTTGGGAGAAAAGCAGCTAAATACACACAGCTTGGTGAAAAGAAAATACAGTCTCTGGGACCTAGAAGACATGCAGTGCTGGGTAAGAGGAGGAAGCTCTCCAGGATGGCGAAGGAGGCAACAGCAGGCCGTGCGAATCATCAACAGAAGATTCTGAGCTAATATGAAAAACTCCCTGGACAAAGACTTCTTGGAGACATGAGTCTACTCTCTGGCAAAGCTAAGGGAACCTCATTAAGCACTTGAGCTCCATAAGGTTTAGGTGTGACTTGGATGTGGCCCACATGGATCAGTGGATGGTTTACAAGTAAAAGTATCTTCCCACTTCTCCCATCAGAATATTTCTGATTTTATTACACAAGTTTGAGTTGTTATGAATGCACTCTCAGCTCTGCTGCTGTACCAAGGTGAGCTTGATAACCAGAGCATGCCCTGCACCACAAAGATGTCCTCCTTTCTGTTGGCAGGACAGCACAGGACACCAAAGGCTGCTGTCAGTGGCTCAAATCATTCCCCCCCCTCATCTCCACGATAAGAAATATTTGTGCTTCTGTTTGTTCAAGCTGCAATTTGAGGAGATTCAGCTCTGTGTAATTAAGGAATGTTCCTCCTTGGAATGGGTATTACCACTAGATAATTAACCATGTTGGGAGTCTGGTGTTTCAAGAAAGCAATCGTGCTTAACAAATGACAAAGCAAACTGCCTGTCGGGAATGTTTGCTACAGAGGAAATTATCAGCGTTATGAGCACAGTTTTGCTTTCTATTAAACACTCATTTACATTTCACTGCATGTTAATTTAGTTTTTAATTTTTATGTGACTTCAGAGCTGGTGAAATTTGCATTCCTATCTGAAATGCTCAGGGGTGTGCCTAAACCCACACAAACTTGCAAGGCTGTCCCACCAGTCAAAAGATGAGGACTCATGAGTCCCTGAACCACCACAGGCAGGCAACAAACAATAAAACCCCAAACCAAAACAAAAAGGAGGGGACTAGCAGTCCAAGATAATGATGCCTAATGGGGAGACTAAGTGTGGGACTCACATCAGCACACTGTGCTCCATACAGGAGACGACAAGTCAGTGACCATGATATGCAGAAATGCTACCTGGATCAAGAACAGGAGCACAGCCCAACTAAATTTTCCCCACAATCTCCCTCGATCACAGGGACAGCAGCCAGATAAGACACTGTCTGTATTTAATGTCAAGACTTCTATGACTTTGGGGAAGTTTTAGGTATTTGCTTTCAAAGCCAGCAAGTACCATAAATTAAAGTCACCAATGGACCTCAGTTTGGTAAAGATGCCTTCACCTATGAAGTATTTATTACGTGAAAATTGTTCTATTTATTATGGAGACACATGCTGCTGCTGCTTTTAAGTGACTCAAAGCCAAATACTAATTTGACATTGGAGGTAACAGTTGTCCTTTCCAGAGATGACATCCTAGTTTCTATCCTATCAGTGTCAAGCTCAAGGAAGGAGCCCAACAGGCTTCTGCCCCACGCTGCTCATTTCATTGCCAAGCAGGGGCCTTCTTGCTGGTATAGTCCTCCTCCCCCAGTGCTCCCAGGCCATTTTTATTTGAATAAAATGGCCATCCCATTCCCTTACATGAAATGAGATTACAAGAGCATGCTGAAGTCCAGACAAGCATCCAAACTTCCTGGCAGTTCCCCGAGCTGAGCCCCCAGGCTCTGAAATTTAGTATACCTATACCTTTGCCATCAAAGACGTTTGCCGTTGCCACCAAATTGTCTAGCAGAAGGTGGAGACCAGGGAATGATGCTTTCACAGCCCCCAGAAGTTTGACCAAACTTTCTGCTTTCAAGGTTTTCTCTTCATCCACCTTCCTGAGCAGATTGTCCATGGCTTCCCTCTGAGAGCTGCCTGCACAGCAGTCCAAAATTACCTGCGACAAAGAAACAGCCAAGAACCTGTTTGTGAGAGCTTCCTACAAACTCTTGGATTTGAACAGAGATCAAAGAAACAGGAACAGTATCACATTATACAGTATACTGCAATAATTCCATATACACTTCTTCCATTAATTTGATTAATTGGGAGGTGTTATGGGGTGCTAGTTACAGGAACATCTGAATACGTCCCAGGTATATCTGACATGTGTCACCTTGAAAACTACCCTGGTGGGTTCTTCCACCAAGTCTAGCTCTTCAAAGTGGTTGACAAGCACAAAACATTTTTTCAAAGGAAACAAAAATAGACTTAAGGACAGGGTTCAAAACTATATTTCATTTAATATTTTTAGCAAATACTTTTTAAGTTGGGAGTCTCGTTCCCTTATCTCCCCAGTTTTTCTGCTTGACATCAAAAGACAGAAACGGACAGAAAAAAAGACTTCTTATTTAAATAACCATCCTATTAATCGAATGATTATTTCTATGATGAGGCCACATGAGACATCTCTTACGTGAGATGCAATCACTGTAGCTTGGCAAAGCCCTAGTATGCCAGTATAATGCCTACAAGGCTCCTTCAAAGGAAGGCCAGTTGACAAATGCAGGTTAACCTCCTCTCTGCAAACACTGTGTTCCTAAGCATCTGAAACGCTGGACCGGCAGAAAATCTGTAGGTCACCAGCCCAGTTCCCTGCTGTCATAAGCACTACATTACACAGTCCCATTAATAAAATCATTAAGAACTGTCCTAAAACTAGTTATATGTTTACTCTCTTTCCCCTAGCTGGAAAGCTCTTCCACAGTATCATTCCCCTGTTGATTCTTCTAATTTTCAGCCCAAATTTATTCATGGACAGTGTATACCCATTTGTTCATGTGCCAACATTATCTTCTAGCTAAAAAAGCCTTCTAAACTCTCTGAGGTGTTTACCCTACCCTTCCTCTCCAATTTGTTTATAAGAACGTGATCATATTCCCCCTCATCCCCCCCAAGTCTTCATTTCACTTGTCTAAATAAGGTGGCTCCTCTCATAAAACAGCTTCTCCACTCCCCTGATCATATGACTGTCTCTGCTTCAATACAAATTCATCTTTTTTGAATGAGACTGGAAGTGCACACAGAAATTTCAGATGAGGTCTTAATTCTAAGTTCTTGTTACTGCATCTAGATGCACGCCCTTCACTTTACACTACCACGTCATTTAATTCTCACTACTTAGTTCTCCAGCCATGTAATTCTTCTCCCTCTTGCAGATCCTCCTCTGTGTGGACAAAAGGTCCTGGTTTTGTGTCAATAACATTGGTGTTAATACTAAGTAAGTGCCAAGAATCCCACAAGTCAGTTCTGCCTTCAGCACAATCTGTAGTTATCTCCCAACAAGATGCATCCTTTTTTAATATCACCACTTCCTCTAGTTTAACAATTTCCTGACATGAAATTCAAATGCTTTGCTCAAGTCTAGATGGAGGCAGAGAAACCCATTTTTATCTCATCAAATAAAGATTCCAGGTCAGGCAGAAACAATTTACTGAACACCCTTTGCTGCATTTTATCCCTTTTTTTTGCTTACACGCAGTGCTTCAGCTATGTGCGTCCTCCAGCCTGTTGTGACACATATTCCTGTGCACCCACACAGCTGGTTGCCTCGATCACTGCTTCCCTCTCCCACAGATCTGTCCTGGTCATAAATTGTAGGGACCCCTCTCAACTTGGAAAATACAGTAATAAACCTTGCTGTCACTCTCATAGTCACGTGTCAGCTCCTCCAGTCTGCTGAGGGATGTCCTTTGAGTTGTGGTTTCACTTCAGCTGCAGAGAATTTCTGTTTCCATGTCTCTCCTGGATTTGTCCCTAGGCTCAGTCGTGAGTTTGAGGGTCATCTCTTCTCATTATTCTTTTTCTTTACTTGATCAGACAAATTTTTGCTGTTTGTCTCAATATAGGCTGTGATGCCCAGCAGCCTGATGTACCACAAGACTCTCTTCATACCTCTAAAGTACATTTCTTTGCCTGTCGGACATTTCAGCCATTCCTTGCAGATCCTATTCCTCTTCCTCGCTCTTCCTCAAGTTATGAATTCACTCAGGTCTGTAACCCTTCATACAAATTCTCCTCTCTTGTTGAGGATATAAACTTCAGACAGTCCTCCTACCTTTAACATAAAAGAAACTAATCCAACAGCTCCTCCTGCACTCTTATGAGCAGCTGATCTCATTAATTAGTTTCTCTCATTTCTAAAAACCTGTCCCTTTTTAGCCAAAACTCTGTTAGTGAACCTGTTGACATATCCTCCCATCTAATTCACACTGAGCTGACTCTGGATTGCTAAGTCTGAAGTCATCTTTTAAGAGAACACAAAAAGGTGTTTTGGGGAAGCTCATGCTGTAACCTACACCTGCTCCCACGCAGGTGTCAACAGGCACAGAAATGCATTCCCTGGCAGTGGGGAATGCAGTGCTGACATTTTGAGACTCATTTTGACAACAGCCAGGTGAGATAGTCAGAAAACATACCCCTGTAGTGCTTGCAACAGGACTTCTCCATACCCTGGTGCATCTAGCTATGATTGCTCCTGCAACGGCCGGTAACCTTGCTCAAGTTGTCATTCATACCTGTCCCAGCTCTCAAGCGGTTTGGTTTGAACATCAAGCTGTGGTAGGCACTGAAGCCAAAGGGGAGGGAAAGCGCATAGCTTAAAATGCCCAAGTCCTCTCTAGAAGACAGCCTGCATGGAAGGAAAGGATGGCTGTTTCTACCAGCTACTCTGATGCTCCAGGTTCTGGGCTGTAGTGTGGACAGGTCACTCTGAACTCTGCCATGACCTAAGCCATGGGACACCATGCACAAGAGGTTACCTGCTCTTCCTTTGTATCGAAGTTTATTTCTCTTAAGTGAGAATCTGCACCCAAGTCATATCCCAAATCCTCCATCTTACCTCCCCACATTACAGAAACACTAATAAAGCCACAAAGTTAAGCACTCAAAAAAATAGAAATGCTAGTTAAAAGGTTCCCCAGAAAAACATGGATTTACAAACAGGCTTCACAATAGATCATGTACCAGTTTTCCAGCAAAGAAAATCAGACTTGCTCCATACACAGTTTGGACCAGGCACAGAAAGAACTCAGTTGCCCAGAAAAAAGGCTGTTACACATAAAACTCACGCTTGTCTTGCTGAATAAATGTGTAGCTAACGAGGCAGTGATTGTGAAAAGAAAAAGGAAAGTCTCATCTTTATGAACCCTGGAGAACTAGATCCTATCTCTGTCAGCCCAGAGCTCTAGTGCAGTGCTGGATGAATCAGGTAAAACAAAACCTTCAGAGGTGGCTGCTAATTCCATGTTCGCTTTCCCAGTACAGCACCTGAGACACCAGAGATCTCAACTGCATATATGCCACAGGCCCACCGTTTTAATCAATTTAACTTCTGAAATAATTAAGCACTTTTCCACTTGTCTGGGGTGGGGTGGGGGAGGAAATAAACAAGTAAACCAGGCCTGGAAGAAAGGGAACCCCCCAAGGTCAGTCTACACTTGGCAATTTCTGCTTTCTTTTCCTGTGCCACAGGCAGGAAAAAACCTATGCACCCATCCTCACTGGAGTGCTCCCCAAATATGCTTGTTATTTGCTGGGATCCTGTGGGCTAAAACAAGAGCATGAAGGGATGCCACAGAAAGGAGAAGGATTTTGTATTCGTAGCAGGATTTGGAGGCTCTGCAGCAAACAGAGCATACAGTGAATGAAGAGGATAAAAAGAAATACTGAATAACACTGCCCCTCACCAAACAAGGCAGGAGTCCCATAGTATATGATGATGCACTTAAAGGCTGTATCCTGTGCCCAGGGAGAATTATGATGGCAGAATGATTTTGGTTTATTGTTGGGTGGTTTTTTGACTTGGGAAGGGAGACAAAAAATGTCTGCATTTTAACTACCTAATTTCATGGGAACAAAAATAAGAATGCAGGGAAAAGGTACAGCCTTTAAAAGAAAGGCCACGCTGCAACAGGAACAGGCATATATGAAAAATCCTGATCTCCCCACTGCTGATGCAGTTTTCACAGCTAGGAGCTCAGCTCCAGGCACTCCTGCGTGGGTCTCTGCTGACAGCCACAATATCCCCAGCAGATGCCGAGTCCTTTGCTGCATTCACACCTCCCTCTCTCCTCTCACATCCCCATTCCAGGCTCAGCCATGCTGCTTTCAGAGGGGAAAATTCATCAGCCACCAGTCACATCCTAGCCCACAAGGACAAGGCAGATGCCTCTGTTGGCAGCCCCTTCTCTCGCCCTCCTGCACGGAGCTGCGCCCATGCCCAGGGATGCTCCACGATGGATGCTTGGTCAGGGGCTGCGTGCAAGTGAGCAAGCCATTACTGAGGGACTTACAAGCCAGGCAGAGGTTCTCAGCCCAGCTGTCATGGCTCTGGTCAGGCTCAGTCAGACAGAAAGCAGACATCATTCATGCCACTGAGCACAACAGTGCTTTCCACTCGCTATAATCCTGCATCAGGGGAACTAGCTGATGTGACAAAGTAGGACAGGAGGTCTGCAAGCTGTGTACCAAATGCAGCGTGCTATGGCACCCTGCAAGTTTCAGCTGCACAGGCAGGGTATAGCCAGCTCCCCCCAAAACACACCAAAAAAGCAGGTTATACACAATAGTTTGACCATTATGGCTTCTGCAAATAATGCAATTGCTTACAGGAAAGCACTAGTCATCCCCACCCATTACTGCATTGAACACACACAAAAATTAAAAAAACCAAAACAGTCAGTGGACGTGCTACTCTTGCAGGCAACGGTGTGATAAGAGTTAAAGAGTTAAAGCTGTGAGCCAATGACCGAGTACACAAGGACAAAGGCAGGCAGCACAGTGGTTCTGCGGTTCTGCTGAAACCAAACTCGACTAGACAGCCTTCTCCAGGCTCACAAAAAGGCATTTTCAGGGCCTACAAGGAGCACCAGGCACCTGCTCTGCCCCAGGCTCCTCGTGCAGGGGCCATCTGACACTGCGCCAGGCAGTGTTCGTCCTGGTCTTTAAGTTGCCTTCGCAGCTCAGCTTTCACTATTCCCACAGTTCAGTGCAGAAGGTCCTGAGATAACACACGTGTGCGGTCCGTGCTGTGCAAAGGGGAGGTGAAATTGCCAGGTGAGGCTAGCACATCACTTGGCAAACCATGCGATAAGACAGTGCCTGGCAGACACACATGCGCCTCCCTCACCACAGAGGTTTCCTCACTGCAGATTTTTTTTACCCGCTTCTCCGAGGCAGTCAGGAATCCCTCTTCTGCTGCCGCCAGGAACTCTACGATGGGGCTCAGCTGTGTCACGCTCTGAATCAGCTCCTCCCTGCATCCCAGCAAGCGAGTGGTCAGTGTCTCTCCCTCGTCTGTGCTCTCTGGGGGGAAAAGGATTCATAAACACAAGAGAAGAAACAACTCTGAAGGAACTGACAGGCTCCTGGAGCAAGTGAGACTGTGAAAGATCTAAGTGAATAACAAAGCTCATCCCAAGCACAAGCAGCAAAAGAAAACCACTTTGCTATTCTCTTTAAACTCTATGAAAGGAAAACGACTCATTTATCTAACAGCGCACAAAGCCATAAAGCAAGCTGGAGGTTAACACCAGGTTTGCAAGGCCACTGCTTTGTGTCAGACTCAAGTAAGAAAGAAACCTTCAATCCTGAGGCTCAGTTGTGCTCTGACCCACGCTGGCTGTGCAGCCATCGATCCAGCCCTCCAGGCAGCAATGGGGAGAGCCCCGCGCTGCCTGCACCCCGCTGCTGTGGAATAGAAACGCTCCAGGATCTTGGCAAGCACGTGATAAACTTCACACATCTGAGTAAGGACACAGGGTTCCTGGAGACCTGCTTTGCTTATAAGGTTGCCCACTCACTTTGCCAGAGGCTGCACCCACTTCTCTACCTGTTTGCTGCACGGTTTCTCTGCTGCCCCTTTCTCTCTCCAGCAAAACTGCTCTCAGCTTGGGATTCACGTCTTGAAACAGCTTCAGAAAAGACAGGAGGGTCTGAGCATCCAAGGTCTCAGCATCCTTCACTTTACTCAGCAGCTTCTCGAACACTGACTGTTCCCCTGCCTCTGCCAGACAGGCAACCAGAGCCTACAACAGAACAGGCAAATGCAGGGAAGGTTTTAACAGAGTTGACTGCCCCATACAAACCAACACAAAAACCAGAATCCTGGGGGTTTTGTTCAGGGGATAAAAAATTAAACAAACCAAAAAAAAAAACCCCACACAGACACACAGCATTGAACTCAAACTCTGGTCTGTGTCCACCAGCCCTGGGAAGGAGGGCAGCAAGCTCCCCTGCCAGCCCTTATCTTTACAGCGAGTCCTACAAACTGCAGCTGGTTACAGCACCAAACATGTCTTAAATTCTTCCCCTAACAGCCAAATGCCAATGAGTCCACAGGACCTAATAAAACATGGTTTAAACACCGTTACTTTGGAAGCCCAAGGCTAGAGCAGGGGACACTAGATTTCACGGCAGAACAAGGAGATCACTTGCACAGAAAGTGTGGAGCATTTTACGTGGGACTTTCAGGAATCCCTGTCCTCAAGTCACAACAGTCACATCTCCTAGCAAAAGCTTTGGGCTCCAGCTTTGGAGAGGAGGCACGCAAGTAGCCCACTTTGTGGGCTTTCAGCAAGCCTGGCAATCGTGCCCAGAGCTCCAAAATCCACTCCAGTGACCTGAAACAGCAACCACAGCCAACATGGGCACAGTTCTGGAAATAAAAGGAAAAGAAATAAGCTGTAACTCTGGCTCCCATTTCCCCGGAGCCCTTTAACGCTGTAAATATTGCCCCTAAAGACACACACTCCCCAGTTCTCCAGGAGGGATGCCAGCCTTTCAGAGCAGGCGTCCTTTATTAGAGCTCCAGGGATGCTATAAAATTACCTTTGAAGCGGAGAGCTTAGCCCAGCTCCAGAGAGAGCAGCCATTTTCTGCTGTCATTGTCATTTTTATTTCCATGATAAAAAGACTGAATGCAACTGCTTGAGGCCGCACCAGGGGATGGTGGACCTCCTTTTCCTAGCAGGTGTAAATGCTCATATATTAGGGCAGTGCAACAGCACAATGACCTATTGCAAAGAGTATCCACAGAGGGGAAGCTGCAGGAGTTCAAGCTCTTATCTGCTAACGGCATTTTTCCTGCCAGAGAGTCATGGACATGAAGGGCTCTGTTATAAAGGAGGAAAAGAGATGTCACAGATGTGCTGAAGAACAAGCTTAAAGCTATTTTTTTAATGCAAATATTAATTTGTAATGAAACTTGATAACCAGATCAGGTTTGTTCTCAAGGTTTGCATGCCTGATCCCTTCTAGATCAAAACGATCCTGTAAAACACAAAATATACTGATTCAGACTGTCCTAAAGGTGCTCAGCACCCTGCCAAATACTTGTTTTTATTAATACGGATGAAAGCTAACTTGCATTGTCGCAGGGTTTTTTTTTTATTTGTAATTTTTTTTTTTAATTAAAATCAGCACAGCATTGCTACACAGAGCTCCAGATAACATCCCTTCCTCAGTGCATGGTTTTGGTTAATGGAAATGAGTTTTTAGAAACTGAAAGGCTCTGCTATTTATAGTCTCTTTCCAGAAGACCTTTCTTTGGACACGTTGCTCAGTGGGAACAACAGCCTTTCAGCATTGTTTTGAAAGAGCATACAGTGCATTTTAGACTTACTTCGAAGCACTAACAGTTCCCAAAGATCCTGGAAAAAAATGAGAAATACTGGTATTAGCTGGAATCCCAGCTTCCACTTAGTCATAATGTGCCCACACATTACAGCCTGATCCATTAGGCTTTCACTGCCTGGGACACGTGCAAAACTCTTCATGGCCAAATTGGCACAAATTAGCACACATCCAGCTTCCAGACTGGAGGAAGAGATGGGCTATCTGAGCAGGGAATCCTGCTCACCAAGATCTGGCTTAAACTTGAGCTGTGCCACCACATAGGTTCAATGCCCACTGGTTTGGTCCCAGTTGAGGGTGTCAGTTCTGGTGGCCACAACACTACTAACTCAGTACTGCTATGGTAAAACACTACAAAAGAGACATCCCAGTTCATCTCAAATCTCCCCATGTCCACGGCAGCCCCAAGGCCAGCACTGAACAGGAATCTCTGCAAGTAACGCCGCCAGAGGTAAGTCTCCTATCTCCATATCACCTCCACATCTTCCACATTTTTCCAGACTTCTTTCCTAACACAATCAATTCCTACACTGCTATGTCCCTTTGCCCCACCACAGGACCTCCTGCTCTGCCCCACTGCTCCTTATTATCTTCTGCTCCTTCCACATTCCCTGCCACTTTGGCTAGGAAGATGCATGAGACTGCTCACACAGAGCCACAACCTGCTCAGCAAGAGCCGAGTGAGCGCTGTGCCCTCCCAGCCAGGCACTAATCTCCCCCTCACACCAATCCACAACGCTCCTAGGAATACAGCGCCTCTGGGACTTCCACCTCACCCTCCAACACAATCGTGAGATTAAGTTTTTCTGGGTGGGGACAGGGATGCTCGAAGAGTGGCTGGGTCGAAGTGGCTGGCTTCACTGCAAGAAGCAAGCCTGGGCTGGGCTGAACTCAACCGGTGTGCCATGCTGGGGCACGGCCTGCGACCCGGAGAGGACCTCAACCAGATGCAAGTAATGCACATTCTATCAGGGAGTGCAATGGCCTGAAACAGAGACTGTGCAGGGCACCCTGAGGATTTTACCCAGCGATGTGGGGAGAGAAGGAGGGCAGGTCACTACAGCTACCAGTCTAGCTGGCCACTAGCCTCTTCCCTGCAGGTGGGCGAGCAGGGTTATGGAATTACATCCCACTCCACCGTTGGAACATCTCTCAGAAAAAAGCCACTTCAGTGACTATTACTGACTCATCTCCCTCAGGCATCAGCTTTAGAGTGAATAAAAGCACCCAAAGGGTGGTGAGGAGGGATCTGCAAGAGACAGGCTGGAAAGCCATGGGGTTTAAGGTGACAGAAGAAGCTAGCTCCCTTCAGACCCCTCCCTCACAAGCCGAGGCACATTCAGTTACACGACTCACCCCTGAATGCAGTAAATCCTGTGCCAGTACCTCAATGCCACCTCCATTCCCTGAGGAGAGCTGCACTGGCCATTCAGCAAGCTGCAAAGTCCCTGACCGCAGGAGGCTGGGCACTGTGGGGAAACTTCCAGAGACACAGGCATCAGTCCTCTGTGAACGCAAACTGCTTTGGGTTTTTTACTGGTTAATTTTTCATGTGCATAAGGTGAAGCAAATATAAAAAAAGCCATTGGAAACCTGCACAAACAAAGCCACTGCCTGCAGCATCGGTGACATGGACAGCACAGGGACAGCTCTACACATGCAGACCACAGAGAAGTTCCTAGGCTATCGCAGCACCATTACGTCAACCAACGATCACTGTGTATACGATAATCAGAGAAAAACTATGTTCCCATTTCTGGTTCAGAAATCCAAAGTGGTTTTTTTTCAAGCCTGCATTTGTACGTGACTGACGAGGGACATCCCAGTACCAGCAACCATGGAGAACGCTGGCCCCTGCTTGCTCCACGTAACAGGAACAAAAGCTCAGCCCAGACTTCCACACAAATACACCAGAACAGGGGGGAGGAAAACGTTCTCCAGCTCTGCCAATACAAAATAAACCCCTCACAATCTATCACTCCTAATCAGGATGCAGACGATAACGGGAAACTTCCTTCTTCTGCTGTATCCAGAAATCCCTGCAGCTGCAAATGAAGGACGACAATAATTGGACAGGCCCATAGGCAATGGAAATGATCCACAAGCACAGTGACATTTATTCTACATGGAAGAATCAACGCTCCCCCACTTCATCTAAACCCAGTAGCACAGGGAACAAATGAACTGTGCAATAATTTGAATTGAGCTTTTCTAAGAGAGCACAGGAAGATAAGACTTGACACCATCAAAGTCCTCTATGCTTCCTCAAATTACTGCAATTTCAGTCTTGTTCTCATTTCCAAGCAGGTTTCATCCAGGCCAGAACCAAATTAGATAGGAATAGTTTATGTGAGATACACAGAGACTCTAAAACAAAAACAACCCCAAAAATCACATCTCCCTAACCAGAAAAGCAACTCACCCGCATTTTTCAGCCCAGGGAGTGGAACGTAGTATCAAACTTAGAGAGATGCAACAAAACAAAACAAAAACTCGCTTTTTCTAACAAAAGCAAGCCCTGCACCACAAACCTCCTTGGGGAAAAAACCCACAACCTAACAAATCTCCACTGGAGGTAGCAGGAAATAAGGCACTGCTTATTTCCCACCAGATGGGAGCAGACAGGAGCACTGCAGGGAACAAGGCATGAGTTCAGAAGCAAACGAAGAGAAATACAGAGGCTACGTTCAGGGCAAAATGCCACTGAAACCAGAGGAGCCTAAACACCAGGACAGCCTCAGTTGTCAACAGGCAGGCTTGCAAAACCCCCACGAACACCTGCAAGCCCCCGTGCTGCCCAGGCTTTGCTGCCCAAAACACATTGCTGCTTGCCTGTAGAGATAAGCCACCCACAATGGGCTCCTGTGCAGAAGAACACGCATGAGGGATGGGAGATCTCCCCTGCAGCAGGGCAAGCACACCCAGCAAGACCACTTAGTGCCAAGAAATGGCATCTCACCAGTTTCCAGACTGACTTTTACTTGCCTCGAGGCAACTAAGAGACTTTAAGCAAATGACTGGCAAAATAATAAAAAAAAAGGGGAGAGGGGAAAAAAAAGGAGAGGGAAAAAAAAAAAATCCATTGACATCTACCACTGGCACAATCTCAGCCTTAATTATGCATCCCAGTCTGGGCTCTCTGAAGCTGAACTTGCACTTTAAGCATGACTTTAAAAACACACCACTGTGTCTCCACCGAAGAAAACACCAGGCCCTTGTGGAAAAAGGCTAGTCCATCTGCTGGAAACAGAGCCTAGGCTCAGGGGTGCTGGTACCCACAGGTCCTGCTTGTCCCAGGGTGGAGCTCAGAGAGGGACAGATCTAGCTGAGTCCTTGCTTACAAGAGGCTGCAGTCTGTGCCCCCCACTACCTTGGGGCCGACACTTTTCATGCCTGTCACAGCTAAGAAGTGATTTTTCAGGAAGGCTTAAAGAAAATCCATTTCTCATTTATTCAGTGTTTATTTATAGCTGCAGAAAATTTGTCCAGCTGCCATTTTGTGGTCAGATACCCAAACTGTCTCTGAGCTCCACAACCTCTCGCTTGGCTCCTGCTGCAACAGCTCATTTGGGAGCATAAAGGGCTGGACACAGGTCTGCAGACCTCACCTGCTGAGTCTTGAAGGTGCTAAAGAAATGTGAAACAACAGTTACTGCAAAGCAATAAAAAATGTGGCTGTTACGCAGAGCAGAGGCAAGGCAGCACGCCTGCCTGGGCACTTAGCAGGTTCTGCCCTTGCGACCGTGGAGGCAGCACAAGCGGCAAGGGACGGCATGCCGGCATGGGTGCTGCCTGCTGACACGGGTGCACGGAGCTGCCAAATCCCTTCTGGCAGCACCCATCTACATCGCACAGTACCCTCCCCAGCTCTGCTTCAATTGCCAAGGTGCAGAATAGCTAAAACCTTAAACTGGACATATTTTTCTGATCAGGGCAATGAACAAACTTAATCCTTCTTGGGGAGTGCAGTCATGCTAAGAGCAATGCACTCACAGGTGCTTGTCAGCCTGGCCAGGATTGGACTTGCTGCTACAAACATGAATTAGGACCCACAACTCCCTCCTAAAGCCCCAGAGACGTTAAGTTCAACACTATCAGGAGGGTCAGCAGCTAAGGGAACACACGCTTCCCTCCATGAACATTTAAAGGCTCATCAAAAAAGAAACCTGCACTCCATACCTCAAGGGAATTCTCCTCCCTGCTGCCATATGGGTCTTTTTCTAATAAACATGTTGCCTTGGATTTTTAAAAGCAGAATGCCACCGCGGCCAAAATGTCCTGTATCCCATGGTCATGCTAGTACTGGAGGGACCAAGTGACTTGAATCCAGACAGCTTCCCAGCCAGCAAGCACATGGGAACCTAGAGAGCATCGCAGCCCCCCAGCCTAGGAAATAGCATTTCTCAGCATCAAAAGGTCAGCTAACCACAGAGCCACTGAAAAGTCAGCAATAAAACAGTAGCATTCTTATTTTTCCACATACAGAAAAGGTATTAAGGGCACTTCATGCAGCTTGGTATGAAAAACACTGACAGAAACAGCCGGGTGAGTAGAGCAAGTACAGTCTCATCCTCACTCCATAGTGGCCATAGCTTTTTTCGCAGACCCTGCAATTGTGCAGCAGTGTGCAGCCAGCATGAGTGTCCTCCCAGACCCGCCGCAATCATTCCAAACTCTGTGTCCTCCTGCCACACCAATACAGATGTAACCTGCTGTTTCTGTGGTGGCTTTGAGCTGATACAACGGCTGGTACCTGGCTACTGTTGTTCAGTTCCCAGAGTATTCTTCAGCATCAACCAAGCACCAGACTCAAATATCCCCTCCAACAGTAGCTCAAGCATCATTCATCAGCAATGACTGCTTTTAAAGCAGCACATTGCCAGGAGAAGCACTGTGGGGCGGCACCCACAACCCCCCCGTAACGCTCCCCACGAACAGCCTGCCATACGCAGAAGCAGATGCTCTGCGGCAAGCCCTCGCCGAGGGCTCAGGAAGTCTATTTTGGGATCTCATATGTCAGTCGTTTACAAGTCGATACAGTTCCCAAAGAAAATGCCATAAACAGGAGGAGAGAAATCAGCGCTGCAGTTCTCCTACAATACAACAAAGATGTCTTCAGGGCAGGACATATACTTCTTTACCTACGTGCACGAGCAGCTTGCTCTTACAGATGCTTCTCTCCGCGGTGCTGCTCAGGTGAGCATGTGTTGCCCTTCAAACAATCAGGCACCAGAGCCCCAGTTTCCCATGAAACTATTTCCTAAGCAGGGCACAAACTATTCTAGCCCTCAGCAGGGTGAAGAAAAAACTTGTATCATTTACCCAAGTAAACACTCCTACCTCCTTTTGAGAGGCATCAATTTCTCTGCACTCTTCTAGTCTTTTCAGCACAGCTCGGGCATCAGAAAGGGCCTCAGAGAAAACACTTTCATATCGAAGAAAGAAATCCAGTTTACAGCTTTTGCTCTCTGCTGCTGTGTGAAAGAAAGAAGAGGAGTTATTTGCTAATTGAACAGATTCACAGAAAGTATGATGTGATTGAAAGGCATCAGTTTGTAACTAGCACATTGCCTATAACAGGGAAACGGTGACTCACAAATCCCTTCTAAAGATATCATGCAGCCTGGAGGGAAAACCAACAGTTTATTTAACACCAGTTATAAATGGAACATTTATTTTAAAGCCAGTACAGCCTCTGTTTTCCTCCCATGCTGAACAGGAGTTTAAAGGATAAGGTAGCATTAGAAGGCAACTCTGTTCACTTACTGTTATACAGATTGCCTTATCAACTTCATGTCCTGCACTAATGCAGACCCTACTGTACGTCAGATGCAATCACATGCATGGGTAAGAAAAGTTTTGCTCACTGCAGCTCTGGTAAAGTGGTGAGAGTGAAGCAACTGCAAAGGCCAAAGGACAGCATTGCACAGTGCCAAAGGAAGAAAGTCCCTGCAGAAAAGGGGTACATGCTGGTGCTACTCCCAACACAGGGCAAACTAAAAATAACAAACACACAGAAAAAGATCCCCCATAAGAGGAAAATGTGAGTCAATGCAGTTGCAAATAAGAGGCAATGCTATGCCCACACCTGTAAAGCCTCACCTAAATGTCTCGTTCCTCCTTTCTCCTCTGGAGGCTCAGCAAGCTCCTCTTCTGCACTGCCACCCTGCTCGGCACAGGCAGGCTGATCAGGTCTAGAGCCTGAATCCACCTGGAGGGATCTGGAGTCACTCGGCATCGCATCCTGGTGAACCCAGGCGTGATTCATGGTAAGTTCCTGGCCAGGAGGAGAAATATCTGCTTCCATTTCTGCTTCTACAGGGCCAGGAGAAGGAGAAACTCTCTGAGAGAGGAGGATCTCTGTTTTTCCTTCAGCAGGTTTTTCAGACTGGGGCAGGTTATTAGCTTCAGCATGGTTTCCAGATGAATCTGCTGCCTGGCCAGAGACTTCTCTCACTACTGGGTCCTGAGTCGAAGAGCTGATGAGATCCCTGAGGAGGTTTTTACAACTAACAGCCACGTCAAACATCTGCAGACTATCTGCCACGGAGATTACTTTGGTGAAATTGTGTTTCCCCAGTGGGAGTTTGCCACTGTACACCATCTCCAGCAAGAGCGCAAACTCCTCAGGGGTCAACACAGAAGCATCAATGGAGATGGTATCTGTGCTGTCCAACAAGGATTTAAAAAGCAGGCTGGCAGCAGCCAAAACCACCTTGTGTGCTCTAAAATGAACATTCCCAATGAAGATGGTGCAATCACAGAACTGCTGCTCTTTGCAGAGAGCATAGAGCTGCTGCAGCAGCTGCTTGCTGTAACTGGGAAGCTCCATGGCACCAGTCTACTGGCCTCCTCTCGCTGTGGTCTCCACACCGTTTTCACAAAGCCCAGCTACCAAAAAAACAAAGGATCCTGTTAGCACTTTGCTCAGATAGTAGCAAGACAGAAAGAAAGAGTAAGCAAAAATTACTTTCCAGTTTACACCTCCTAGTAGCTTACTATCATGCAGTTCAGTGGTTACAGCAAGAAGAGGCCCCCTTCTGAACTCGCACTCCCCAAATTCAGCAACTTACCCCACTAGAGCTGAAGAGTCCATTCTATTCAAATAGAAGCACTTCAGAAAGAGCTTGGAAATAAGTACTGAGTCCCAGGAGTTATAAAAAGGGGAGAAGAAACTCCCTAATGTGCCCCGACAGAGCTCAAGGAGGTGTGAATGCTCTTCAGATCAGGCACTGCAGTGCCAGGCTTTGCCTGCATCCAGAAGCTGCAGCTGATGCCGAATTGAGAATCTGGTTTCTGAATAGCTAGGTGAGGCTGCAGCGCAGGACGACCTGTTCAGACCACCTACCAAACACAGAGGAGACTCCGAGGTGTTGGTTTTGACCTGCAAAGCACTAAGTGGTTTGGGATCAATTAATTTTCTCCCCACATCACTGCAAAGGTCAGCAGGGTCATGCAAGCATTGGAGATAGATGTCTGCTTGCAGCCCAAGGTCTTCAGCACCTCCCTTCTCAGCACACCACAGTCCCAACTCATCAATTTACCAGCCTTTTCCCCCCAGCTGTAATTTCTTGAAGAAGTCCACAGCCCTAATCCCATCTACCAGAGCCTCTATTTTACTTTTTCCCCCCTCCGTTGTCAGAGAGAGAACAGATACAACATCTGCCAACAGAACTTTTATCAGCAGGATATCTGGAGTTTTTACCTAAGCTAGACAAGATAAAGATGTTACTGCCTTGTCTACACACTAGGATGCCTAACACTGGTGCTGGCAATGATGCTGAAACAAAACAGCATGAGTGCTAGAGGAAGAGCACCTGGATGGACAGGATATACATGACCTTCAACTACTTAACATCTTTGCACTCAGCTTCCTACCCTCTTGTAGAGAACAGGAGTAATATTGCCTATCATCAGGCACAAGCTTTAATGAGCTGATGTTCATACACCACCTTGAAGCCCTGTCTCACACAAAAGCAGGCTCAGAGCAATTCCCAACTTGCACAAACTGCAAGTTGCAAGCAGACGCTGCGCACAGGTTGAGCTGGTGTCTCATTCCTGCAAGGTGTCAACCTCTCTGGAGTTCAGACTTTGTGGGAAGCGGGACCTCCTGCCCACAGGCAGGCCAGACTCCAGCTGTCCTTCTGCAGGGCACTGCCTGCCGCGGCTGCAGGAAGACAGGAGCCAGGAGACATCACTTTATACCAAAGCTACAGACTACTGAGCAACCAGTTGTTGGATGCCACCCATGCGTGAGGGCTCTCCGGCCCAATCAGGAGCTCCCCTGTGCTTTGAAGATGAAGTACTATGTAACTTGCTTTTCAGTCATCAGGATAAGATCACAGATGGTTTTGACATCACCTCAAAGCAGAGGTGTCATGCTCTCCATCTGAATACCTTTGAAGCAAGAGCACAGGGTAGGTGGGTCCTTCTGTGGAAGGCAAGGAAACCTAAGCAGTTGCTGATACCCCACCCTCCTGCTTCCCAGGAGCCAGAGCTCCCCCGGGGGCATCGCCACCAAAGGCTGTCTGGCCTGCAGCTCATTTCTGATACTGTGCAAGTACCAGATCCACCCCTCACCCATGCCCAGGGCCGACCACCTGCACTTCCAGCCTATTAAACATGCAGGCTCTGCTATCCTCCCACACAGTTGTAAATCACAAGTAACCACGCTGCCATCAGCAGAGTTGCTGCTGGTCGTGGGAGAAGAAAGAGGCCTGTTTCTTTTGCCAGGCTCAAAGTAACAGCAGTTTTAGTCCACCGACTCCTTCCCTGGAGCTGAAGGACTTCCAGTATCTGAGATGAAATTTGGTCTGCTGTTTAAATAGTAATAGCTGTGGTTCTTCCTACAAAAGGACAAGCAGGAAACATCGATGTCCTGGAAGAGATGTCTGTTCACTTTGCCGTGAATAGCCTTCTGCATAAAATCTATCACTTCCACTGTGGCAAGCTGGAAGAAGCAGCAGCACCGTCTGCTCCCTCTATTTCTGGCAAGAACGTAGAAGACATATTTGCCCATGACAGCTCAAAACAGTAAAGCTCTAAGCAGCCTAGTAGCACCTCCCCTTCTTTATTACAGCAACTCAGAGCACTGGAAAATATGTCCTGAGCAATTAGATCAGACATATTATTTTAAATACATTTTACTACTTCAATTATAGGAACACAAGGATCCAGAACTGCAAAGAGAACAGACATTTTTGAATGAGGGGTGATGGCCAGGACTATCCTCAAGGCAATTGCCCAGTACTTAGAACACGCTTCAGGCCTTTATTCAAAGCTTACAGCCAGAAGGGACCAATCTGATTTCTCATCCGTCACTGCCTCCTAGATCTCCAGACTCAGTAACTTGGGTTTGGCTAAAGCTTCTCTTCCAGCAAGGTGCTCGGTCACGATAAGAACGGATTTTCAGGGGGAGGACCCTCCACTGCCATAGTTATTCTGTTAATTTACATGCCTTGTTTCTTACCCAAATTTATCCAGCTTCATTTCCCAGCCATCTTCTAGGCGGCTTTTGGGAGATTTTGCTGGGGGACTGGGCAGGACTGGGAATCTCTCTGAGAGCAGGTAACTAATACTTTAGCAGTGATGAGTGCTTACAGAGCACAAGCCACCTGCCAGCACCACTGGTAAGAAAAAGCCATTTGTTACTTTTTCAGCTCAAAGCTGCTTCTCTGCATCCTCTTTGGAACCAGGCTCACTGGGGTTTTTTATGAATTTCAAACTTAAGATAAGTGGTGTGCTTCTGGGGTCTCTGACACCTAAGCCACAAGAGCGCTGCCCTATTCAAAAATATCGGCTCACTTGAGTCAGAAGGGGGGACAGAGGAGACACATATTTGCTCATCTTAGCTGCCTTCCAGATGGGTTTTACAAAAGAATGATGAATCTTTTGAGGAACATCAAGGGATATACCTTAAGCCTTGTCCTCCAGCTTCCCAGGGAGAACACCAAGGTGGCTTAGGAGTTTTCATTCCGCTAACTTCCAGGACTGCAAAGTCAATCAATTTGAGTCACATTTCCAAAAGTGCCTAATATTCCTAAGGCTCAACTTGACCACATGTTGATAAACGTCATCCTATTCATCTTTAAACAGCAGTTATCATCTGGAACTGATCTCAGGACACCCACTTCAGTAAAGAAGCCCCTTCTTCTGAACCTCCCACGTATAGGAGGTCTAGAACGGG
The DNA here is from genome assembly GCF_000687285.1 of Phaethon lepturus. NCBI lineage: Eukaryota > Metazoa > Chordata > Aves > Phaethontiformes > Phaethontidae > Phaethon > Phaethon lepturus. The sequence goes on from NW_010523990.1 coordinate 55,670, forward strand.
TCTGCACAAAACATTACCCTCCACTGTCCAGTTCCAACTCTTTCTTCCTTTTCCCAAGTATTTCTGTCCTCATACACCTCCACAGTTCAAGGGAATCATGTCTTTTTCTTTAAGCTACATTAGAACAGGAGAAGGATACGTTGATAGCAACAATGTTTCTTCACAAAGAAGGAGGAAACGGGAATAATTCTATCTAACTGAAACTGAAAAGGAGTTTCCAAATTAAATTACTTCTATTCATTATTCATATAATTACTTCAATCCAGATTCAACAGATTCAAAAGCCATCCACGTCACTAGGTTCATCAAAAGCTAATTGAAATTTAGGACTGAGCACTTGAGCAATTAGACGCTACAGAAATAGGTGCTCCAAAGATGCACGGATGAGACCATCCGTCCCTCACAGTTATGAGGCTGCTGCAGGACCTCACATCATCAGAAAGCCCATCACAAGGCACAGAAAGAATTTTAATGCCACCACGACCTTAGCAAAAGGATTCTATACACCACTCACTGCCACAATTAGGGCTTTTACAAAGTGCTGGTCAACACACCTGCTGGCATTAATAAAATAACAGCAGAAGCTACTTCCTGCATTGATTAGCTGCATCTCAATGGCCAGCTTGAAGATGCGTTCCATGCCTGAAATTCTTCCTTGGGATGCACATGGAGCAGGCTTCTTTTTAGCTTTCAAGCAAAATTAAAAACAAACAAACAAACAAACAAACACAATTATTGCCGCACTGCCAAGAAATAAAGCAACACCACCACATTCCTTTTGAAGGCACAAACCCACAGCCTTGTGCTCCCTCTGCGGTCAGCACAGTGCAGTGCAACGCAATGCACAGACGGGTAATAAAGCTTACTAAAAGCAATATGTGTACCCGGTGCAAAAGCAGAAGAAAGCAGATCTTATGCAAGCTCTAAAAAGCTAAAACAAAGCAGGCAGAAAAAATAAAGCGGACAGAAAGAGATAAGCAAAATGGAAAAATCCAACCTCTCTGCCTTCAGTAAATGCCACTTCTATTAGAGCTGATCGGAGGGTCTCACAGGAGCAGCCCGAGAACTCTCCTGCTCCCTGCACTCTTAGCTTTCTGCTCAAGGGAGTTAAAATCCAAAGCAGTCATTGAAATAAGTGCAGGAAGGCTCCCTGCCCCTGTGAGGGGAGCTCACCCCATCACTACCTGTTTTGCACTTACTCAAAGGCTCGTTTCAAAAGACTCATGTAAATCAGCAAATGCAGCAGGACAGAAAGCGGAGATTCATTCTCACAGAATCACAGAACCACCAAGGCTGGAAAGGACCTTCAAGATCATCAAGTCCGACCATTAATCCAGTGCCACCATGTCCCCTAAACCATGTCCTGAAGCGCCACATCCACATGTTTTTTGAACACTTCCAGAGATGGCAACTCTACCACCTCCCTGGGCAGCCCGTTCCAATGCTTGACCACCCTCTCGGTGAAGAAATTTTTCCTAATATCCAATCTAAACCTCCCCTGGTACAACTTGAGGCCATTTCCTCTTGTCCTATCACTAGTTACTTGGGAGAAGAGACCAACACCCACGACGCCACAACCCCCTTTCAGGTAGCTGTAGAGAGCGATAACCCTCAGCCTCTGCTTCTCCAGACTGAACAACCCCAGTTCCCTCAGCCGATCCTCATCAGACTTGTGCTCCAGACCCCTCACCAGCTTCGTTGCCCTTCTCTGGACACACTCCAGCACCTCAACATCCTTCTTGTAGTGAGGGGCCCAACACTGAACACAGGATTCGAGGTGCAGCCTCACCAGTGCCGAGTACAGGGGCATGATCCCTGCCTTGCTCCTCCTGGCCACGCTATTTCTGATACAGGCCAGGA
>NW_010523991.1:0-3584 GCF_000687285.1 Phaethon lepturus
CACCTCGAAGTGACTGCAACTGTGGATAACTTTATGCCGCAGCAGATATTCCCCTGGAGAGACTGGCTCATGGAAGGGACTGCAGTCTGTGGATCAGTCCAAGCCGGAGCAGGGGCAAGGGGAGGAGTTAACTGCAATGTTAAGCCCTACGGTCCAGTCCAAAGGGCCCAGGGGTGGAGATTGTAATAGAAATACTTTCAAATTGTTGTAATCCATTATTTGAGTTGCATGTTATAGGAACCACTATATCAGGAGCCACCTGAACCAATGGAGGACAAGCCTTACAAGAAACAGTGCAAGTCCAGCAGTGACCTGACCTGAGCTGGCTTTGGCACCCAGTAACTCCACCTCGCCTGACCTGAGTGACCACCATAAGGGATGGAGCCCAAAGTCATGGGCTAAATGAACTCAATGGACATATCAGGGACAGTTGTGGACATTTCATGGACATCTTGGAGGGAGGTTTATGGATGAAGGGGACAATAATCTGTGTATTATATTAAAGGATGGGAAAGGGGATGGTGGTTACTGAGGTTGTATTGGATAGTGTGGTACCTGAGCATAACGTAAATGGTATGGAATAAGGAGTGGATAATGTTCTGGTTTCAGCAAGTAGAGTTAATTTTCTTCACAGAAGCTAGTGTGAGGTTGTGTTTTGGATTTGGGGTGAGAAAATGTTGGTAATGTGCTGAAGTTTTGAATTGTTGCTAAGCAGTCAAGGACAGTCCAGCTTCTCGTGCTGGTCCACTAGCAAGAAGGCTGGGGGTCCTCGGGAAGCTGGGAGGGGACACAACTGGGACAGCTGACCCAGGCTGACCAAAATGATATTCTATACCATATTACATCATGCTCAGTATATAAAGCTGGGATGAGGAAGAAGGAAGGGGTGGAGGGACATTCAGTGTGATGGTGTCTGTCTTCCCAGGAAACCGTTACGTGTGATGGAGCCCTGCTTCCCTGGAGATGCTCCTGCCTGCTGATGGGGAGCAGTGAATGAATTCCTTGTTTTGCTTTGCTTGTGTGTGCGGCTTTTACTTTCTCTATTAAACTGTCTTTATCTCAACTAATGATTTTCCTCACTTTTACTCTTTCGATTCTCTCCCCTGTCCCACTGTGAGAGAGTGAGTGAGCAGTTGTGTTGGGCTTGAGTTGTGCTGAGTGAGTGAGTTGCTGGCTGGGGCTAAACCATGACAGTTTTTTTGGTGCCCACAAATAAAGGGATCTCTAGTAATTTGATTACAGATGACTGTATTTTATATATTTTATATTAATAATTAAATTGGAACTGTTATTCTCCTAATATCACATTTTGATATCACCTTGACACAGTTCCCTCTTGCTCATTTTTTTCTAGAGAATCTTGGATGTAAATCTCTCCCTAAGAAATCTGTTATTGTTATTTTGCTATGAATGCTATAAATAAATCATTAGACTTCCAGATATCTCAGTTGTTAACAAAATGGAAGCAGGTGACATAAATTACCTAACAATTATCATGCAGAACTTGTGATGTACTTCAAGTGGTAATTGTTCATATGTTTCACTATTTTATACATTCTTAATCTGGAAATATTTCTCTTTGTCCTTATTGACAGGGCTTTAAACTAGACTTGAAGTGGGAGGACGATAATATCAGGCTTACCCATGACAAGCTGTGGGATGACACACCAAGGTTAGAGGGATGGGGTACTAGTGAAGCGACTCAGCCTGATGCACCACTGAAAGGCCTCAAAGCAACTAAGCAGTGTTCCTCTGAGAGGGTAACATGGCCAACAGCCCAGCTGAAATGCCTCTACACCAATGCATGCAGCATGGGCAACAAACGGGAGGCATTGGAAGCCACCGTGCTGCTGGAAAGCCACTACCTGGTTGCCATTACTGAAACTTGGTGGGAGGAATCCCATGACTGGAGTGCGGCTATTGATGGCTACAGGCTGTTCAGAAGGGACAGACGAGGAAGGAAGGAAGGGTGGAGGTGTTGCCTTCTACATCAAGAAATGGCTAGAATCCCTCTGAAGAGCAGCCACAAGCAGGTTGAAAGCTTATGGGTAAGAATCACGGACTGAGGCAACAAAGGGAACTTTGTGGTTGGTGTCTACTACAGGCTGCCTGATCAAGGGGAGCTTATTGACGAAGCCTTCCTACTCCAGCTAACTGGAGGCATCACTCTCACAGGCTCTCATGCTGCTGGGGGACTTTAACCACCCCAACGTCTGCTGGAAAAGTAACACGGTGAGCTGTAGGCAATCCAGGACACTCCTGGAATGCATGGAAGATGACTTCTATGACACGTAATAGAAAACCCTTCCAGAGGGGATGTGATACTGGACCTGTTGGTCACCAATGCATGTGAACTAATTGGTGACATCATGATTGGAGGCAGCCTGGGTTGCAGTGATCATGCACTGGTGGACTTCACAGTCCTGAGGGATAGAGGGTAGGTGAAAAGTCAAGTCAGGACCCTGAATTTTAGGAAAGCAAACTTCCAGTTCTTCAAGGAGTTAGTCAACAAGACCCCTGGGAAAGTGCTGTCAGGGACAAGGGAGCAGAACAGAGCTGGCAGATCTTTAAGGACACTTTCCATAGAGCACAAGAGCTCTCTATCCCCAGGTGTAAGAAATCAGGAAAGGAAGGCAAGAGGCTGGCATGCCTGAGTCAAGACCTGCTGGTTAATTAAAAGGCAAGAAGGAAATGTACAGGCAGTGGAAGGAGGGATGGGTATCCTGGGAAGAGTACAAGGATGCTGCCTGATTGTGTAGGGATGGGGTCAGGAAGGCCAAGGCGTGGATGGAGCTGAACTTGACAAGGGATGCAGAGCATAATAACAAGAAGGGCTTCTACAGGTATGTCAGCCAGAAAAGGAGAGTCAAAGAAAACACACCCCCCTTGATGAGCAAGACTGACAGGCTGGTAACAGCTGATGAGGAGAAGGCTGAGGTACTCAGCAACATTTTTGCCTCAGTCTTCATTGGCAGTCTTCACTTCTCTTCCCATACATCTCAAGTTAATGGACTGCAAGATGGGGACAGGAGGGGGAAAGTCCCTCCAGCTGTAAGAGAAGATCAGGTTCGAGATCAGCTGAGGAACCTGAACATGCATAAGTCTATGGGACCTGTTGAGATGCATCCCAGAGTCCTGAGGGAACTGGCTGATGTAGTTGCTAAGCCACTCTTTGATACTTGAAAAGTCACAACAGTCAGATCAAGTTCCTGGAGACTGGAAAAAGGGGAGCATTACACCCATTTTTAAAATGGGTCAAAAGAACAGAGGACCCTGGGAACTACCGACCTGTCTGCCTCACCTCTGTGCCTGGGAAGAACATGGAACATATCCTCCTAGAAGCATTGTTATGGCACATGGAAGACTGGGAGATGATTTGAAACAGTCAGCATGGGCAAGTTCTGTCTGACCAACCTAGTGGCCTTCTATGATGGAGTGACCACATCAGTGGACAAGGGAAGAGCTATGGATGTCATTTATCTGGACTTGTGTAAGGCCTTTGATACAGTCCCCCACAACATCCTTCCCTCTAGATGGAGAGGTCTGGATTTTATGGGTGGACTGTTGGGTGGATGAGGAATTGG
>NW_010523991.1:3765-9331 GCF_000687285.1 Phaethon lepturus
GGGATGCCATCCAGAGGGCCCTGGACAAGCTCGAGGAATGGGCCTGTGTGAACCTCATGGGGCTCAAGACGGCCAAGTGCAGGGTCCTGCACCTGGGTCAGGGCAACCCCCAGGATCAATACAGGCTGGGGGATGAGGGGATTGAAAGCAGCCCTTTTGAGAAGCACTTGAGGATCCTGGTGGATGAAAAGCTGGACATGAGCCAGCAATGTGTGCTCACAGCCCAGAAAGACATCTGTCTCCTGGGCTGCATCAAGAGAAGCGTGGACAGCGGGTTGAGGGAGGTGATTCTGCCCCTCTGCTCTGCTCTGGTGAGACCCCACCCGGAGTTCTGTGTCCAGCTTTGGAGCCCTCAGCACAGGAAAGACACGGACCTGTTGGAGCGAGTCCAGAGGAGGGCCACAAAAATGATCAGAGGGGTGAACACCTCTCCTATGAGGACAGGCTGAGAGAGTTGAGGTTGTTCAGCCTGGAGAAGAGATGGCTCCAGGGAGACCTTATTGCAACCTTCAAGTATCTAAATGGAGCTGCTAAGAAAGATGGGGCCACACTTTTTAGAAGGGCCTGTTGCGATAGGACAACAGGTAACAGTTTTAAACTAAAAGAGGGCAGATTTAGACTAGATCTGAGGAAGAAATTTTTCAAAACGAGGGTGGTGAAACACTGGCACAGGTTGCCCAGAGAGGTGGTAGATGCCCCATCCCTAGCAACATTCAAGGTCAGGTTGGATGGGGCTGTGAGCAACCTGATCTAGTTGAAAATGTCCCTGTCAAGGCCAGTTGCATGGGAGTTGGATAGACGACCTTTAAAGGTCCCTTTCAACCCAAAATGTTCTATGATTGTATGTCTTGAAATTGAGTCTGTCTTTGAACTCTCAAGTTTAATTTCAGACTTAATAACTCCCTATATTAATACTTTTAGTCTTTTTAACCTACTGCACATAGATAAATTCCATATTTTCCACTTCCATTTCAATATACAGTGTAGAGAAGTAATTAAATTTTACTGAAGAATAATTTGGATGAGAGAGAATGAGGCTGTATGCAACTGGACAGTCTCTGAATTGAGGAAAAGAAACCAAACTGAAATTAGGTTATTTTCCTTCCTCTTTCTTTATTATCTACTTAATCCATGTGTTGTGGTAAGTTGTCATCCACATAGCTCCTTCTATGACTGCAATTCTTCTTTAAATTGTTGGAATCTAGCCTATTGAAACTGCCAGAAGATACTATCTGGAACAAGGATGTATAGGAATGACATGGTTGTGTAGCAGCCCAGATATTTTATTTTGATCAAGTATCATAACGTGTGTATGATGCAATTGTTGAAATTAATTATTTGCTCATTAACCTCTAATGGTGCAGGATATTATACATCTTGTTTTCATATAGTCTCCATATAGATGAACGGTCCCTTATAGACTGTGTTTTAGATGAAATATAATAAAAAATATGCTCTTCCATAAACAACCAGGAGTTTCAGCAAATTCAGATTCTCATTAAAATTTTCAACAGGCTTAACTGTGTTTGTTTCAAGATGCTTAATCCCAATTTGAAATGATTTTGAATCAATGAAATCATGATCAGATCTGTTATGAGGATGTGAAATTGATGGTAAATATAAACAGAAGTCTGAAGAGTCATTTCAGCAACAGTTCACCTAAGGGTTACCTGTCAGTAAAGAATTTGACATTTTTTCCTGGATCACTAATGCTAGTGTGTGTGTGGGTCTGTTAGGATCTCAAGAATTTTTTGTTGCAAAATGACAAAGAATGTGGACAACACTTAATAGAGCACAAACAGCAAGATTAATAGACCTAGACTCACACAAGCAATTCTATTTCTGAATAACACAGACTTGTAAAATAATGTAAGACAATTTAAAGTAACAAATTAATGGACAATTCTTGGTAAAAATCTGAAAATGGGAGGGTGAGGGATCCATGACAGTCCTGAGGAGCAGCAACATGCAGCCTCAGAACCGTTCTCTGTTTACTACTTGCAATCACTTCCAAGGGACTGCTCCCTGCATTCAATAGCTCGAGACCTCTGTGGGGTAGCAATACTTTTTCCTTCAGCATATCCCTGTAGTTTTGGGTATGAGTGATCCGAAAGGATGGGGAGGCACACATCAGGCTCCAAGAAAGTAGAACTGAGGAAGTGGAGTGGCTGATGTATCAGCAAGGGGCCTATTATATGCTGATTCTGACCTTCTGGCAGAAACCTATTCCATTATTACACATTTGTTTAACTCTTGCAAGCATTCAAAAGAGCGCTCATTTTTATCTGATCAGAAACACAAGCTACTTCGTTACAAATAGATGCTGTCCTTTCTGCTTGAAATATATCTTTCCGTTCTTCGGTATAGAAGTCAAGGAAACACTAAATATCAAGGACAAAGGATAAAAATAAGAAAAGTTTCAGATAAGAGGTAAGCTGTTACAAAGACAGCTGTAAAGTAATTTCTGTATTTAGGAGAATTTATAAACAAGGGCCTGATCCTAGAAGATTTAACTGTATAGAGGTGCTAAATTTTAAGTGTTGCTAGAGCATTCGCCAATAAACTTGAAGGCAAGTCCTTAAGAAATCAATCATATACATATGTAGACATACACACATGCCTTTTTCAGTGTAATATGCATATTTTCTGTCAAGAAAGTAAAACAAAAAATGATCTTTTTTATAGACACTTCAGATTAAGTGAGGTTTAGTATTGATGCAGCTCAGTGAAATTTGGAGGCATTCTTTTGTCTGGTTTGACTCATAAGTGTTATCCTTATGAATGCCATTTTTGGCATCGTGCAAGCAAGCCACTTTTCAATTAATGCTCCCTCCTTAACAAGCTATGCCCAGTCACAAAGGCATGTCATGTTACATTATGACATATGTGCAGCTTACGTTATGACCAATGGAACTTGGCATTATTCACCACCCCATGGAAAAACTCAGGCTAATAAAATTCAAAAGGCATCTACTTTGGGCTGTGTGAGTAACTTGGCATTGTAGACAGGAAAAGGATTAGAGATTATTGTGGGTTTATTTATTTCTTCTTTAGTACTTTTAAAGAGTCCTGGGAATACGATGAAAATAGTTTGGATATATTCCCACAAATCAAGTATTCCCAAAAGTTGCTTTTCCAAAAGTCATGTTTCATATCATTAAACAATCAGAATTCCTAGATGGTTGAAACTTGTCTCTGGTGAAAGCAAGCATCAACAGCATTATTTTTAATTACCCATATTACTATATGGTTTCTAAGCTCTGATCACAGGCCATAGATATGGAACAAGAAAAAAAACCTAACCTGTCTCAAAATCTCTCCTAAGATGATCTGCAATGGTCAAGTTAAATCCTATAATGTCATTTGCATACATTCTTTTAAGGAAGTCCTTACTTTAAAGAAGAAAAAAGTAAAAAGAGAAAAAAGTCACTGTGCAAAAATAATGCTGTCCTCTACAGTAGTTGTCCAAAGGAAACTACAGATACATCATTCATAGCAGCTGAGCAGTGACATACCTCAGTCTTTTGATCAAAGCTGTAAGTTTTGACCAATATTAAAAATTATTTTCCTTAGGGGTAAATATTGGTGTTAACATTGTTTCATATTTTCATCAATGATCTGGACTTTGGGAAAGAATGCACCCTTAGCAAGTTTGTGGGTGACACCACAATGCAGGACAGAGCTGATTTGCTGGAGGAGAGGTCTGCCTTACGGAGGGTTCTTGATAAGATGGAGGAATTGGTCAGTTAGAAATTTCATGGAATTCAACAAAGGTAAATCCTGCACTTGGAGCAGAATGACCCTATGAAAGGGCCCACACTTGGCAACAGCTCTGCAGAGAGGGAATCTGGGTGTCCTGGTGAGCAACAAATTGAACATGTGTCAGCAGTGTGTTCCTTTGAGATGGTGAAGCCTAAGCACAAGCTGGACTATATCAGCAAAAGCATTGCTAGCATGTTGAGGGAAGTGATTACTCCCCTCTATGCCTCTGCATTAAGAATGGTCCACTTTTGGAACAGAAATATCAGCAAATAGAGATGACTTTTGGAGTGCCACCAAGATGGCTGGGGAGTGGAGCACAAGACATACAAGGAGTGACTGAAGGAATATGGCTTGTTCAGCTCTCAAAGAGATGGATCAGGCGTATAATAATCTTCAGGTATCTAATGGTGGGAGGTTACAAATTGGATGGAGGCATACTATTCTTGAAAGCACACAGCAACAACAAAAAAGGCATTGGTCACAAGTTGCAACGGGGAAATTCCAACTGTGGATAAGAAAAAAAATGTTTTCCTGCTGATACTAAGCACAAGAACAGAGAGGCTGTGGATTCTTCATCCATAGAGGCTTTCCCAACTTGTCTGGGCTTTTGAAGCTAGCCCTACATTGAGCAGGATGTCAAACTTGATGACCCCAGAGATTCCTCCCAACCTTAGGTTTTTTGATGATGCTGTGATTTTTTTCCTAGATCTGGGACATATTTTGGCCTTAAGTTTGAAATTTTAGGTTCAACAGAAGTCATCAGGTTTGCTATTAAGAACCCTGAATTATTTTTCAAGGCCAGTGATATACAGAAGATCATCCTGTAATTAATAATCTGTTCTGGCCTAATTTCTAAAATAGTGTGAAGTCATTATATGAGACCTGCCAGTGGCCAGTATTATTGTGGGGAAAAAAAGGCATAAAAATAATCAGCTTGTTGCTCGTTCATTGCAATGGAAACTAAAAAATAAAAGCCAGGAGAAGACGCTACTCTGATTGCATTAACAACATAAAAAAATCAGGTACAAAAGGTACATGAGGTAAGGGGCTAGAGAAAGTACATGTCTAATTTAGATATCTAAAGGTAGATAAAATTAATCCAAATCTTCATTTCCAGATAGAAGATCATATGAAAAGACAGTAATGAATGAGATAATATAATTATTTTTGTGTATACAGTGCATTCTCTTCACAGGAAGAGTTGCCAGTTAATTACAGACTGTGAACTCTTTATATGCATCATGGAATGATCTATGAGGGCATTTGGGGAAAGTTTCATAGAAAGTGGTAGACAATCAGATTCTCAGATGATGCAAATCAGACCTTTTACTTCTCTCATGATACACCACTGTATTCCATCAGAAAAATCTAGTAAACAGATACCAAATACACAACTTAATGCAGTCAGAATATCACATATTTGTATTACTCTTTTAAATATTATAATAAATTAAATTCAATTCTAACAGTTAAACCAGTTCTACAAGTCTGTAGATTGCGTTATGTAGAAGATCTGGATTTGTTTCCTACTGCTGTTATCTCATTCTCTCTCTTTGCAAGTACAGGAACATCAACAACAAGAAAGGTAGCCTGAAGCTATTCCACAACAGACTGTGATCTTGTCAGATCTTATCAGCTCAGAAAAGTTGGTCCTCGTCTGTAGCTGTGGAAACTTCAGTAAGAAAAAATGAGCTTAAGGAATGCCTGTATCTTTCGAGTTTTGGTCTGGCACTATGTCGTGGTTTGCCGGCACCTAAGCACCACGCAGCCGCTCGCTCACTCCCCCTCCCGCAGTGGGACGGGG
>NW_010523991.1:9433-9883 GCF_000687285.1 Phaethon lepturus
CAATACAGCAATTGCTCCCCCCCCCATGATCACCAGCCCGTCCCCGAGCAGCGATTTCCGCCCCCCGGCCAACTCCAGTTTATGTACTGGGCATGACGTCGTATGGTAGGGAATATCTCTTTGGCCAGTCTGGGTCAGCTGTCCCGGCTGTGTCCCCTCCCAGCTCCCTGTGCACCCCCAGCCTGCTCGCTGGCAGCCCAGCACAAGAAGCTGGACTGACCTTGACTGCTCAGCAACAACCCAAAACATCAGCACGTTATCAACAGTTTCTCATTCCAAATCCAAAACACAGTCTCACACTAGCTTCTGTGAAGAAAACCAGCTCTATCCTGGCTGAAACCAGGACACACTGCTACAGCAAATGGTTTCAACCTTGACTTCATGTTTTCCAGCTGATTTTTTTCCTGATTTCACAGAAACACTCACAGAATCACAGAAACACTAGGTTGG
>NW_010523992.1:0-2580 GCF_000687285.1 Phaethon lepturus
GCTGGGCAGCGGGGCCCGGGGAAGGTCCGGCACCCAAACCAGGGCCCTCACCCTGACCAGTTTACAAGTTCAGGCCACGTGGTACATTTTTGCCCACACACTGTCATTCCACTGCGTTGTACTCACAACACGGTTTTAATTTGTTTTCACTCCTGGCTCTGAAAGCCATTTCTTCAGAACGGCGGTATTCAGACCGCTCAGAGAAGTCAGATGCTCTCTGTTGGGCGCTCTTTGCCTGCCTGGTGGCATCTTCATCATCACCGTTACTGTTGCGTTTTCTCCTGGCAGCACAAATCCATCCTGGACCTTTCCATGCTGTGATGCTGTGACGTTTACTGCACGAGCCAACGCTGGGCGGGCCAGATGACATGGAGATGGCAGGGCTGGGGACGGCTGGGGGGAGCGGGGGGCGGGGGCGGACAACCGTCACACCACCATCAGCCAGCGCTGCCTCCCATCGCCAGTGCCACGTGTGCAGTACGGAATCAGCTGCAAGACATGGATGGGGCCGTTCCTGCCCGGCTCTCTTATTCTTGAAGACACCACGGTATGGAGTTGCAGGGTTCTGCTCTGCCTCTCTGATGTGTATCTGATCACAGCACTAAGAAACCCAGACTCAGTCAAAAGCCCCTTGAGATGACTGGAGAGGGCTTTAGTGACGTGAGACTGGCACGGGGTCAAGGTCCTTCCAGACAGAGCAGTTATTAGACAGCCTGGCACTACAGCCCCTGGTGAGGAGCTTACCTTGCTGCTCTGTGCACTCCTCCTGCTCTGGAAGAGTTTCCCTTTGGTGGCTGTGGTTTTACTGAGACGTGGCCATGGGAAAGTTTGGGGCCAGGTACCAGCAAAGGTGTCCAGCTTGAGATAAAATGTGGGAGGTGCTCTGACTGCTCTGACTGTTCCTCCCTCATCAGCTCTGTCTCTGGTTTGAGGATTTTTTTCTACTTGTTGCTGTATTTTCAGCATATTTCAAAGTCACTTCCCATATGACAGATACTTTTAAATCCCATTTTCAGACAAAAAGAGTGTTACCTGGTGTCCTGGTTTCGGCTGGGATAGAGTTAGTTTTCTTCCTAGTAGCTGGTATAGGGCTGTGTTTTGGATTTAGGATGAGAACAATGTTGATAACACACTGATGTTTTAGTTGTTGCTGAGCAGTGTTTACACCAAGTCAAGGACTTTTCAGCTTCTCATGCTGGCCTGCCAGCAAGGAGGCTGGGGGGGGGCACAAGAAGCTGGGGTGGGGCACAGCCAGGACAGCTGAGCCCAACTGGCCAAAGGGATATTCCATACCATACGATGTCATGCTTATATATAAACTAGTGGGAAAGCTGGCCAGGGGCCACTGCTCGGGAACTGGCTGGGCATCGTTTGGCAGGTGGTGAGCAACCGCATTGTGCATCACTTATTTTATTATTAGTATTACTAGTATTAATATTAGTATTGGTAGTAGTATTAGTAGTATTAGTATTATTGTTTCCTCTTCCCTTTCTGTCCTATTAAACTGTCTTTATCTCACTCCACAAATTTTACTTTTTTTCCCCAATTCTCTCCCTCATCCCACTGCGGGAGGCAGGGAGTGAACAAATGGTTGTGTGGTGTTTAGCTGCCTGCTGGGTTAAACCACAACAGTCCTTTTTGGCACCCAACATAGGGCTCGAAGGGTTGGCATAATGACAGACCTGACCAGAGCATGTGAAAACAAATTTGTTATAAGCATTTGTTACATTTGTTTAATAGTCGCTCGTCACAACATTGATTCATTTGCTCTCAGAGTTGATGTGCTTGTTCTCAGGGTTGTGTTATGGAACACCTTACTTGCTGTGTATGTTCCCTGTTGTGCTGTTTATCACCTCTGGGGCCTGGATTAATGTTATCATTTCACTGTATTGTGTAGCACTGGTTTATGCTATGATAAAAATTACTGGTAATGAGACTAATCCGGTGTTTGTACTCAGCATTGCCATCATCTCCATACTTTGGGAACCATCTCTCGGAAACTATTAATGATCACAGTCTTTACCTTTCGTCCTTGGAGAGCCAATCTATGGGGGAGACAAGGAGAGACACTTTCCCCTGCTTCTTCACCTTCCCCTTCTCCTCCAGGCTAGTTACAACAGCTCTTGAGAATTTTGAATATCCTTGGGATGTTCAAACCAGCATGTTCCTATTGCTATGTCTCCTGAATGTGTTTCAGGTCTTGTTTAAGGTTGAACAACTATTTAAGAATACCAGACAGAGATCTGCCCCGAGGCTGGATAGTTATGAGTGGCAGGGTGTGTGGGATAGTATGGGCAAGTACCTAGGAGACTGGGCATCTCCAATGTTTTGGAACTTCATCCTCTGAACAGTTGCAGAATCCTGAAAAACTAGGAAAATATTTGGAAAAAGTATGATGTCACCCTGGCAATTCCAGAGACACACAAATGACTGCAATGTGCTGGGGCCTGGCCCATGCCTACCAAGCCCTGTTCAACACTATTCAGTACCCTCAAGGGGAAGAGAAGGTCTCTGCATCTGACGACAAAACGATAGACACTGCGGCTACTCCAACCCCCACAACAGGCACTGCAAGCGACC
>NW_010523992.1:2605-6468 GCF_000687285.1 Phaethon lepturus
TTGGTCACCCCAACCCCTGTGACAGGCACTGTGGCTACTCCAACCCCCACAACAGGCACTGCGGTCACTCCAGCCCTGGCGACAGGCACTGCGGCTACTCAAACGCCTGCGGCCGGTGCTGTGGTTGCAGCTGAACTGGAGAACCAAACTGTGCCACTGTGAGTCACCCCTATACGCAAGAAGAAATACTGGAAGTCAGCTCATTTAGTAAGGAAAGAAACTCTTCCCTTAGTAAGGGAAGAAGTGGACAAGGCAGACTATTCCAAAGCAGGGCCATCATCAGAACAGGAGGAGGAAGAGGCAGAACTCATAAATGAGGTGGTGACCACCCGATCCCTATCCCTGAGTGAGCTGTGAGATCTGTAAAAAGACTTCAGCCATCATCCAGGTGAGCACATTATCACCTGGCTGCTCTGATGTTGAGATGGGGCCAGTAGCCTGGAAGTAGAGGGTAGGGAAGACAGGCAGCTGGGATCCCTTTCTAGGGAAATGGACATTGACAAAGCAATTGGAAAAGGGGCACAAGTCCTCAGTCTCTGGAGGTGACTCCTGTCAGGCAGGAAGGAAAGGCATCCCTTCAAGGAAGATGTTATATGTCGCCCAAGCAAGTGGACCACCATGGAGAGAGGTATCCAGTACCTGAGGGAATTAGCTGTGCTGGAAGCGATTTATGATGATCTGAACAATGAGCAGGTATCCAAAGACCCAGATGAAGTCCAGTGCGCATGACCCATGTGGTGAAAGTTTATATGGAATGCACCATCGTTGTATGCCAACTCATTGGCAGTAATGACTTGGAAAGACAGAGAGGGAGCAACGGTGGATAAATTGGCTGGTCAACTCCAGCGATACAGAAAAAGTCTCTCTTCCTCCCTATGGGCCTGCATCTCTGCTGTGGAGAAACTGTCCTGGGAGTTCCAGCAATTCAGAGAGCCCTGCTCCCCACCTGTATGGACCAGTATCAAGCTATTAGGAGTAAGCATTCCTCTGCTCAAGTGAGAGGATATAGGGAGTACACACCACGGGCCACCTTGCGGTTTTACCTGCATGACCACAGAGAGGACAGGAGGAAGTGAGATGGAAAATCTGCCTAGACCTTAGAGGCAAGGGTACATGAGTTGCAAGGAAAAACAATCACAAAAGGGGGTCTTTTAGGAAAATTGCTGCTCAGGTTTCCAGTGGGCAGTTCCCCAGACAGAACAGAAGGGCTGATCTTACTCCTGATCTTAATAAAGGGACTTCTGATTTGTATTTACAAGAAGTGAGTAATACTTATGACCAGGACTTAAAGGGGTCCTGCCTCCATCCAGGCAGAGGAAGGGGACAACTGGTTTTATTGGACTGTGTGGATTCAATGGCCTGGCACATCAGAGCCACAGGAGTATAAGGCTCTAGTCAACACCGGTGCGCAGCGGACCCTAATGCCATCAAGCTATAAAGGGGCAGAACCCACCTGTATTTCTGGAGTGACAGGGGGATCCCAACAACTGACTGTACTGGAGGCCGAAG
Source organism: Phaethon lepturus (assembly GCF_000687285.1). NCBI lineage: Eukaryota > Metazoa > Chordata > Aves > Phaethontiformes > Phaethontidae > Phaethon > Phaethon lepturus. Next base: position 4,115 of record NW_010523992.1, read on the forward strand.
TGAGCCTGACTGGGAATAAGTGGCAAAAGCACCCCATTGTGACTGGCCCAGAGGCTCCATGCATCCTGGGCATAGACTGTCTCAGGAGAGGACACAGTCCCAAAAGGACACTGGTGGGCTTTTGGTATAGCGGCCTTGGAGACGGAAGAAATTAAACAGCTGTCCACCTTGCCCAGTCTCTCAGAGGACCCTTCTGTTGTGGGATTGCTAGTTTATATCATACCAGCCAAGATTCTCTGATCCCCATCCATAAGCTGATTCGTCAACTGGAAAGCCACGGAGTGATCAGCAAGACTTAGTCACCCTTTAACAGCCCCATATGGCCAGTGCAAAAGTCTAACGGAGAGTGGAGACTGGCAGTAGACTATCGAGGCCTGAATGAAGTTACGCTGCCGCCGAGTGCTGCCGTGCCGGACATGCTACAATTCCAATATGAACTGGGATCAAAGGCAGCCAAGTGGTACGCCACAACTGACAACGCTAACGCGTATTTCCTCAATCCCTTCGGCGGCGGAGTGCAGGCCACAGTTTGCTTTCACTTGGAGGGGTGTTCAGTATGCCTGGAACCGACCGCCCCAGGGGTGGAAACACGGCCCTACCAGTTGCCATGGGCTGATCCAGGCTGCACTGGAACAGGGTGAATCTCCGGAACACCTGCGATACATCGATGCCATCATCGTATGGGGCAACGCAGCAGAAGAAGTGTTTGAGAAAGGCAAGAAAATAGTCCAAATCCGTCTGAAAGCTGGTTTTGCCAGAACACAAAGTAAGGTCAAGGGACCTGCACAGGAGAGCCAGTTTTAAGAATAAAATGGCAAGATGGACGTCATCAGATCCCAAGGGATGTGATCAACAAAATAACAGCTATGTCTCCACCAGCTAGCAAAAAGGAAACACAAGCTTTCTTAGGCATTGTGGGTTCTTGGAGAATGTATCTTCCAAATTACAGGCTGATTATAAGCCCTCTCTATCAAGTGACCCGGAAGAAGAACGATTTTAAATGGGGGCCTGAGCAGTGACAAACCTTCGAACAAATTAAACAGGAAATAGTTCATGCTGTAGCCCTTGGGCCAGCCCGGGCAGGACAAGGTGTTAAAAATATGCCTTACACCACAGCAAGAGAGAATGGCTCAACCTGGAGCCTCTGGAAGAAAGCACCAGGGGAGACTGGAAGTCAACCCTTAGGGGTTTGGAATTGGGGATACAGAGGATCCAAGTCCTGTCATACTCCAGCTGACAAAGAGATATTGGCAGCTGTCCTGGTTTCAGCCAGGATAGAGCTGGTTCTCTTCACAGAAGCTGGTGTGAGCTGTGTTTTGGATTTGGGATGAGAAAGTGTTGATAACATGCTGATGTTTTGAGTTGCTGCTAAGTAGTCAAGGACAGTCCAGCTTCTCATGCCGGCCTGCCAGCGAGCAGGCTGGGGGTGCACAGGGAGCTGTGAGGGGACACAGCCAGGACTTTTGGCTGGCCACAGAGATATTCCATACCATACAACGTCATGCCCAGTACATAAACTGGAGTTGGCCGGGAGGGGGGCAAAAATTGCTGCTCGGGGACAGACTATCGATCACCGGGTGGTGAGCAATTGCTGTATTGAGCATCACTTGTTCTTCTACATTCCTTTGTCGGTATTATTATTGTTGTTATCATTGTTGTTTCCTTCTCTCTTGCTGTCCTATTAAACTCTTTTTATCTCAACCCACAAGTTTTTTCCCAATTCTCTCCCGGGTCCCACTGGAGGAGCTGGGATTGAGTGAGCAGCTGCGTGGTGCTTAGTTGCCAACTGGGGCTAAACCATGACAGCTCACTTACCAGCTGTGTCAGGGGGGTGTTCAAAGGGAGGGTCCCCTCTACACATCATGCACCTGATGCCACGTGGAGTAAGTGGGTCGCACTGATCACACAGCGGCCTCGAATAGGGAACCCCAATCACCCAGGAATTTTGGAAGTGATCATGGACTGGCCAGAAGGCAAAGACTTTGGAATATTGCCAGATGAGGAGTCTATGCATGCGGAAGAGGTCCCACTGTATAATAAAGTACCAGAAAATGAAAAGCAATATGCCCTGTTCACTGATGGGCCCTGTCGTATTGCAGGAAAACATCAGAGGTGGAAGGCTGCCGCATGGAGTCCTATACGACGAGTTGCAGAAGCTGCTGAAGGACAAGGTGAATCGAGTCAGTTTGCAAAGGTGAAAGCCATCCAGCTGGATTTAGATATTGCTGAATGAGAAATGGCCAATACTTTATCTGTACGCTGATTCATGGATGGTGGCAAATGCCCTGTGGGGCTGGCTACAGCCATGGAAGAAGAGCAACTGGCCATGCAGGAGTAAACCCATCTGCGCTGCC
>NW_010523993.1:0-18722 GCF_000687285.1 Phaethon lepturus
AGCTCCTTCGCCAGCTCTCTCAGTACTCTTGTTTGGATCCCATCAGGCCCCATCATCAGTCTGATCCCATCAGACTTGTGGGTGTCCAGGTGGTTTAGCATGTCCTTGACTGCTTCCTCCTGGATTATGAGAAGTACATTGTGCTCTCCATCCCCATCTTCCAGCTCAGGGGGCTGAATACCCTGTGGATACCTTGACTGGCTATTAAAGACTGAGGCAAAGAAGGCATTAAGTACCTCAGCCTTGTCCTTGTCCTTGGAGACAATGTTCCCTGCCATATCCAGTAGGGGATGGAGATTCTCCTTGCCTCTCTTCTTGTTGTTAATATATTTGTAAAAACATTTTTTGTTATCCTTTACGACTGTAGCCAGACTGAGCTCTAGCTGGGCTTTTGCCTTTCTAATTTTGTCCCTGCTTGACCTAACGAGATCCTTGTACTCTTTGTGAGTTGCCTGCCCCTTCTTCCAGAGGTGATAAACTCTCCTCTTTTCCTTGAGTCTCAGCAAAATCTCCCTGTTCAGCCAGGCCGGTCGCCTTCCCCGCCAGCTCTTCTTACAGCACATGGGGACTCCTGCTCCTGCGCCTTTAAGATTTCCTTCTTGAAGGCTGTCCAGCCTTCCTGGACCCCTTTGTGTCCTTCAGGACTGTGTCCCAAGGGACTTTCTCAACCAGTGACCTAAAAAGCAGAAATACTATATTTACTTAGTTCACTTCAGGATGTTGTAGAAGATCATTCCTTGAATTGTACTAATGCTGCTAGACAAATATATCTTTATAAATAAAAAACTTACCTCAGAAAGGATTGTGCAAATGAATAGTCATCACTTGCTGAACAAGTCCCACTGCCTCAAAAATTACCTCTCCAATAACAGAGCCCTGAGACTGGAAGGGGTTAGTCCCTAAGGCTAGTAGGACTTAGCACTTTTCCATTTTTTAACTGCAAAAGCTAAGCCAGGAAGATTAAAAAAATTACTTTCCTGTGACTGATAAATGCTTTGTGCTCCCAAAATTCAAGCAAGGTAAAAGCTAGAGTTCAGGCTGCTCAACATCTCACCTGAAATTTTACCTTGAATCTTGCCTCACTCCATCTTGGGGTTGACATATGAATGCAAGTAGATTAAACTTGTCTGGCTGAAGCAGCTATTTCCTGCTATTATTCTCTTTGCCTCTTGCAGAAGTGGCCACTCGCAGCTGGGAAGGCTGGTCCAACCTCTAATGCTATGTCTTGAAGAGCTTATCACTAGCATAGTAAGGCAAAAGGCCAGCTGTGAAATGATGCCATTGGGGAGCAGCCTCACATGGAGCAGCTGTCCTAGCCATGGGTACAGCACCCACAGGGAAAAGGGTAAGGCAGAGTGCTCCAAGACCAAGACAAAACTCCACCTTGAGTTTAATCATCCTGTGAGTCAACACTCTTGATCACCCTGAATATCCTTTGGGCTTGTTGCTCTTATTACTTACTACTATTACTAAGCCATTTCCCATGTCCTGCTCTGAAACCCTTTGCACATGCAATTTCCCTGGTGTTTCCACTTTCAGGCTTAGCAGAGACCAAAAAATTTACTCTCTGTTACTTAGCACCTCAAGCTAGACAGCAGCTTGGCCATAGAAAGGAACAAGTCAGTGTTTTATTCACCATTAAACACAGACACCTCTTAAACTGTTCACAGTGCATTTTTATTAAACAAAAGGCTTATTATTGGCTTAGAGCCATTTCACATAAATATTTCTTGGTCAAGATCTAATAAAGTAAAACATCCTGAAAAACATTAAAAGAATCGTATAACAAGATTTGTATGTCAGATCACATAAAACCAAGAAATTTAAGGTTGATTAGTTGGAAATTATTGTACTGTATGAACTGAATGTTGCTGAAATCTATAAAAATAAAACAATATATGAGGAAAAGTTCTGATATCTATTCCAGATGTATCATTTAATCTGTTCTCTTGGTGTAGTACGGTTCATGCTACCATGTTGTCTGTCCTACAAATAACTTCTGAAGTCACTCACCAATTTCAACCAATTTAATAAAGAATTTAATTTTTCAAAGTTAATAAGATAATTGGACTGTGGATAAAGGAGAGAGATACAAATTATTGTCTCCCCTGAGGGAAAAGAAAATACAACTTATCCTTTTACCTCCTTTGAGAGGAATCAGATATCTGGCCATTCAGCATCTGTATATTGGCAAGCAATCATCATAAACATAACATCAAACCACCTATAGCAAGTACTAAAAAAACACCTAAATAAAGTTGAGAAGGAGGGAAATACTGCCTGTGGCAAGAAGAAAGGATAAAATTTACAGGACAAAATTCAAAGGAAAGAAGGCTTTGCTACTTCCACTATATGTTGAATAACATTTTCCTTCAAAACTTTTTTTTTCTTTTTTTTACTTCTTTTGTTAAACCCTTCTCACATTTTTTGTAAGGAGAAGGAATTTGCATTTACAAGCTAATAAACAACAACCATCAAGTAAGATGTACGAGATTAGGGGATTTTTGTGTGTGTGTGTATGTCTTGCTGTAAATTATGGGAAGATCTTACCTTAAATTACACAGTATTAGAGATGCAAATTAGGATGAGGTTCAGAATGTAATTCATGGATATACTGAAACAGGTTTTTAACTTGGTTGAATCGATCATGGTTTGTTGGATCGAAATGTCAGGTTGAACAAGTTAAAATATGGAATATTTTTCTCATGAAGATTAAGAATGGACCAGCCTTTTCAGTGTTTTGAGGACAAACACTGAAGGTGTTTGTTCCAGGTTTGGGGTACTTCCATGAATCACTCTTTGAAGTGATAACAACAATACCCATCTCTTCAGTGGCACAGATATCTAATTGCTTTCTAGATTCACCAGAAAATATTGGGTACTTACTGGGTTTCTTACGCTTCTAGCAATAGCTGATCTCCTCCATCTCCAGTCCTAGTAAAAGACCTCAACAGAAAAGGCAGCAAAATGGGCTGAAAGCGGGAAGGGAGTCATTGGCTGCCAAATGACCTGATTTTCTCAAGAACTATACTGCAAGGTAAAACTAATGCTGGAAGCTGTGCTGGAGAACAGAATCAAGTAGGTACTACGTGTACGTACACATAGACAGTTTGGGAAGTTAAGAGAAATAATTAACAGCACAGCAGGATGTGAGTTTAAAATGCATCAGCATGCCACAGAAACATTCAGTGTACACCTTTAAACTATATCTATTGTATTAAATTCAGTCATGTCTGGGAGTGTTTCCAGATGCTGGAACACAATTGTCTATATGAGTAAATGCTTAAATGCTCCTTTTGCACTAATTTGGTTCATGCCAACTAGCACGATCCAGGCCGTGCCCAGAGATCATTCATGAGCTTGTATAGGCTAGCTCATTTCCAATAAACAGTTTACATGCAACACCCAGTTCTGGAGTTAAGAGAGTTTGCTATGAGACATGTGGGCAGCCTCATGCCTGTTGGCCTCAGCACCCAAAAGTGTTCTCATGCACACATAATTACCTAGTGTAGACATAGCATTAGTGAGACCTACGAATAACGTTGTGTGTAGTAGGTACACCATCTTAAGTAGTGAGTAGCTGGTCCCAGGCAGAGAAATCATTGTGTACATCCATAGTAGGAATTAGTGAAGAGCAGATATTATTCCCATGCTTGATTCTTGCTCTGTGACTCTTCTGTGTCTACAAGTCCTAAATACTGATGTCAGCATACACAATTTAAAGCATACATTGACGTGCAATTTATTGTATTTTAAGACAAAAGTGGTAATCAAGGATTTCTACAGTAGCTTTTTAATGAAAACTGTAATATTCATTTAAAAATTATCTTCTCACTAGCAATCAGTAAACATGAAAAAATAAGGCTTATCCAGTAAATTAGTCAGTACAAATTATTCTTCCACTGTGGTATTAATGACTCTACATCAGCTTGGCAGAAGGTATTAATCTGGGTCTCTCAGGGATCTATTCTGGCTTCAATATCATTCAATATTTTCATTAATGACTTGGAGGCTAAAGTTGGGAATATGTTAATTGCATTTGTAGATAAATACAGTGCTGAAAGTAATCAAAATATCATGGTGGTACAAGGCAGATGTAAATGGCAGAGCCTGTGTCTAGCTCATCAATATAGAGTATGGCAGAAGCATGATAACCATGGCATGGGATTCTGGATATGACTGTTCTACCAATAATAAAACATAACTATAATGATGATAAATAGGATACAGTTTCTGAAAAAAAAATACAGAATCCATGAGATTACATGAAGTATTCCAGATAAGAAGAAACAACCAGATGCACACATATAAAATATGAAAATCAGTAACTTCACAGTTAGAGAGAAGGATCTAGGTACTTTAGCAGTTGATGAATTAAATGAGTCAACAACATGACATATTTCAAATACTGTAAATGCTATCTGGGTTGTATTATTAGGAGTGTCATGTTAAACAAGCTAGGCAATTATGCTGCATTGCTTAGCAGTACATCAGTGCACTTTAGAGTACTATTTTCAGTTCCAGTTACTCCTCAAAAGAGTGCAGAAAAAAAAAGAGAAAATTTGGAGCAGTTTTCCTAAGCAACAATTTAATCAAATTTGGAAGAATATTTCAAGTGGAGAAGTCTTCAAAGCAGTAAAATATACAGGTTTAATAAAAGGTAAGTGAAATAAATTGATTCTGTAAGTACTACATGGTTCAACTATCTTTGCATATTAAACAGAACTAAACATAATGTTGTAGGATTAAATTTAAGGATTAAGATAGAAATCTGGGCATAAATATTTTGTAAAGCTTTGACTTCAGGTTGTCAATGAAAGCAACTGCCAGTTGAATCAATGAAAACATCAATCAGTGTGAGAAAATAGGCACATTATGTGGGGTAATGGGAAAATCATTCCTTTACTACAGAGTTCGGGAATCCTGGGACCATAAGCCAGACATGTGCCTTTTGTGAAGAAGCCACAGCCATTCCCAGCAGAAGGGCTAGAAATGGTATTACCCATGAATCTCATTGCTGCTGCAAGTGTCCCTGGAGGAAGTGCATTAACTCATATAGTGAAAGAGATTTCCAGCCAATTTGGCGGATAGAGAATCACAGAATCACAGAATAGCAGAATGATAGGGGTTGGAAGGGACCTCTGAAGATGATCTGGTCCAAGCCCCCTGCCAAGGCAGGATCACTTAGGGCAGGTTGCCCAGGAACACATCCAGTTGGGTTTTGAAGGTCTCCAGAGAAGGAGACTCCACAACCTCTCTGGGCAGTCTGTTCCAGTGCCCCATCACCCTTACAATAAAGAATTTTTTCCTCACGTTGAGGTGGAACTTCCTGTGCTGCAGTTTATGCTCATTGCCCCTCGTCCTATCACTGGGCACTACTGAAAAGAGACTGACTCCATCCTCCTGACAGCCACCCTTCAGGGATTTATAGACATTGATAAGGTCCCCTCTCAGCCTTCTCTTCTCCAGACTAAACAGCCCCAGGTGTCTCAGCTTTTCCTCATACAAGAGATGTTCCAGTCCCTTAATCATCCTCATAGCTCTCTGTTGGACTCTCTCCAAAAGTTCCCTGTCTCTCTTGAACTGGGGAGCCCAGAACTGGACGCAATACTGCAGATGAGGCTTCATCATCACAGAGTAGAGGGGGAGGATAACCCCTCTCGACCTGCTGGTCACACTCTTCTTAATGCACCCCAGGATACCATTGGCCCTCTTGGCCACCAGGGCACATTGCTGTCCCATGGATAACTTATTGTCTACAATAAAACCGTTATGTCACCAGCAAAGAAGGCAGAACAGAGGCAGAGAAATCTAGAGGACTGCAAATAAAAAAAAAAATGGTTTCAGGAAATTTAGTCCACAGTATAGAAGCAGATTAGTGTTTCATGTAGGATCAGAAGAAAGGGTAGATGTAAAACAGGATAAGAGGCAGTTTGAGAGAGGTGGCTGAGTACACCAAATCCTATAAGAAGTCCCACAGAAGTGAGTTTTGGGAGCAGGGGCTATGAGGAAGGGGAGAGATAGTATAGCAGTGCAGGAGTGGAGGTGAACCCTAGTATAGGAAAAAAAAAATTTTACATAAGGAAGCTGAGTGTAATGCTGTCATTTGACAAAGATACTTCAAGTCAGAGTGTGGGGAAGGATTCAGATACCGTGCCTATGTGTTATGCTTCTACAGGGCTATGTGGCCCATTACCATAGATAAATCTTTTTACCTCACTATGTAGAACAAGGGCTCCAGAACAAATTATCATGTGGTCTATTGCAACGCAAAATAATGGATGTAAGCTCACTTCTTTTATCTTGCATCTGTTTTGAACAATATTCCGCTAAGACTGAAATTTATCTCATTTTTTTTAGCTGTCTACCAATTAGTTATCTATTGTTAGTCAATTATTTGGATCCCTCTCTAGTCAGCAAAGGAAAATATGCTCTCAGAGGACCTTTCCTTTCTCACTCACTTTCTCTCTTACCCTCCTCCCATCTGTACTGCTTTTCTCTCTTTCTTTTCTTTCTTCCTTTCTACCTTTCTGTCTTTCTTTTCTTTCTCCTTTTCTACCTTTCTGTCTTTCTTATTTGGGATAGTTTTCTTCAAACTTTGTATATTGAACTGGCTGTAGAGGGATCTGATAAACACCGTAGCTGGGTGCAGCTGCAGAGTGAGAATTTAAAAACGGATATGTATCTGTCAGTGGTGTGGAGCTGTCAAGAGTCCCCTAATAGCTACTCAACAGAAACTAATAATATAACTAAGTAAAAGCTATTGTCTTTTTCTTTAAATACTTACTGAATACTTCCCAAAAACACAACATACCTCACCATGCTGTCTCTTCATTAACCAGAAAAACATATTCATTTTTTTTTCCAATAGCTTCATTATGTTTTCTCTTTTTTTTCCGTGCTGTCCTCTGCATGTAACACTCTCCCCAGACTGGAAATTTGCTATCATAGACAGTTCACTAGGTGGCACATGGGAAACTCTTGCACACATAATTATATGTTTTAATTAGAACTAAAGGGAATTACATGTATAAATACTACATACTTTTGGAACTTTGTTTAATGAAAAGCTGGGAGGTTACTGAACTGCTCCTCTATTAAAACAAATGAACTATTTCAAGAACAAAAAGAAGAGATGTTTTCCTTTAATATTAACATCTTTTACCTCTTGGTTACAGTACTTGAAAAACCCTTATGCTCCCTTAGAATTTTTATGATTCTTACTTATTGCAATCAGAAGCATAATTTATTGCTTTTAGTATTTAGAGGTCATGATATGGGAGAAGGAAACAAAAGCAAGTTGACAGAAACATCAATGTATTCCAAATACAATGGCAGTCTTGTGTACCATAGACTAACAGAAAGGATTGATTAGTTATACCATAGCATTTGAAGTCTTGTTTGCTCTACACAGAAAAACAAAATGATAATAGAAAGAAAAATTTAATTGCAAGCAACAGAAGTGATGAATGATAGGGCACAGTTTGGTTCTTCAGTGGTGTGTGATCACTTATTTGGAGGGAAATGTTAAAATTCCCAAAGGGAAAAGAATTCTCATTATCTTTTATGGTTGTTTTTATAAAGTTAGAAATTGAATATTAATCAGAAACAGAAGTATGTTTTATAACTGGTAAATTCAGATGCTTAACGAAACTTTCATGCGCACTCTGAATAGGGGAAAATACATGATTTAGGAGTAAAACGTACAAACCTCCTCTTACAAGTTTCTGAAAGAAAACAAGTCCTTTCACGAGTGATTATACCTTGAGATCTATTAGCAATTGATTTTACAAACTAACCTTTTTGTATGTATCCCATAATCTACAAAAGACGATGCTTGGATACATCACAAAAAGATCCAATCGACCAAACTGTAGATTCATTGTTAACTTATCACAGTACTCACACAAATGTTTGCAAGATCAACACTCAATTAAATATTTAAAACTACAAGGACTGAAGCCGTATGATTTTCAAACACTAATTACTTTTCCATTTACAACTGTGGAATACACATGCAATATTTTCCCAATTAATGGGATAGCTTGTTACACTGGGAAAAAGAAATTTATTTGAAATGTCTTTCTCTTGTTAAAAGAAATATGAAGGAATTCAGCCCTGGAATTTCACTGAGCTTAATAGATAAGTGACATGGTTAAATCACACCTGTCATTTTACAGATGAAAGGATTTGCCAGGATATAAATTACAAGTATAAATCTTCTATATATGAATAGGATAGTAGATAGTCTCAGGTTCAGTTTTCTAAGCCATGACAGTAATGGCCCTGATAATTAGCAGCAAGTTTTAATAACATTTAAGCAGCAAACTTCAAGGGTCACTGCTTTTAAATCAAACCTCAGGGTTATTTCAGTTACCTTGTGTTGCAGAATCAGAAGGCTGGCACCTCATAAATCCCCTCGTATTCTTAACTGGTATTGACAGCACTCTGTTGTAGCATTACATGAATTCTGATTTATTTTGTATGGGAAATGCAGCACTCACTGTGGAAGTATTGCAATACGGAAACTCTCAGAGGGTGGCTTTATTGTATTAAAAGAGCAATACAAACAGAGTTTAAATTCTCTATTGTTCCATAACCTGCAAAAGAAGAGCCTGAAAGGGTACTAAATGCTTCTTTATACCAAACACATAAGAACGCTTATTTTTATGACTACAGTCTGACAGCTAGATCCTGCATTATGAAAGCTACCCTTACAGCAGATCAGGACCAAGTCAGACAATAAGAACTTTTTTCCCTTCGGTGTCAATATGCCAGGAACTGCTTCCTCCTACACAGTCTTCTCACAGGAGCCTAGGTTTATCCACCTTAGCATCAGCAAGAAAGCAGCCATTTCCAGAATTAAATAAATCACTCTGAAGCTGCCTGTCTCTACACTGGCTATAAAGGGAGCTTGGACTTATTTTATGAAAGGGTAAAGCAGGGTGAGAGGACTTCAAGCAAAAATGTAAGGACAGAAGGCTTAGACTGAAGCTTTATCTAACTGACATTGTTGTTCCCAACAGCAACATGCAGAGAGGACTTACAAGCTCTTTGGATAACTGTGTTCCCTATTGCCACCAAAAAGGGGAATCTTGCTGAATTTTTGCTGACTACCCTCACCTGCATGTGTAGGTGGTAGAGATCCTCTTGGCGTATGGAAGAATGGTGTCAGCAAGACTGGACTCTGGGACTACAGTCAGTGATTATGGGTGGGCCGATATTGCCTGATGTCTGATACACAGCGTTTCTCATCCTCTGCTACAGAAGATGAGAGCCACCTTGAATCCCTTGATCCCCTCCTTCCTCAGCCAAGCCTTGTAGGAAGGTGGCCTCCGGGCACACATGACTCTTGGCTACACAGGCCTCCTTACTGGGTTTCTGCCCTTATCCACCTTTCCAGAGAGCGTGAGCACACCACAACCCCACATGAGCAGGCTTTACGAGGTGTAGCTGCTCATTCTCTAAACTGCACTGTGAAAATACTTTCTCACACACATAATTCTTTCACTCTGTTTCCTCACTTCTCTGCCTCATCTAGACAGTAATTGATAGGCTGCTTAATTATCAAGTTGGTAGAATATGCCTGTGGGACAGCATGCACCACATTTCACTGTGAATGAATGGAAAATTGTCCACACATGGACATGTTCATAAACATGGAGCAGTTCTTTGTGTTCCCTGCATTTCCTGCAGTGAGAGGGAGATCCTCTAAATGTACACCATGTACACCAGCTGCAGTCCCTCTTCCACCCCCTCAAGAATGTCTCCTTGATGTCACCTTTTTCTCCTTTTCCTTTTCTCTGTATCTCCGAGGCCTGAAGCCCTGCCATGCCTGGCATCTCCTCATCACCTTCCTGTTGGTCCTGGCCATTTCTGGCACCAGGAAAAGGAAGCTGCACGGGGAAAGGGGACAACTACAGACTCTATTTCTCTTGCCTTGTCCTGTCACATCTCCACACATCTCATCAGCGGGCAGTGCCCACCTGTCATCAGATGATACTTTCAAGGAATGATGAGTGCTTTTGGGGCAATCTGCTTGGTGTCTCTTGCTGTTTCCTTGCCTTTATATTTGTGACTTTTTAATTGTTGCCCTCCTCCCTTTTCTATTTATTATTTCCTACACACTCATTTTTCTTGCTCCAGAGGGGTTTTTTTTGCTCTATTTGTCTTCCCTTTGGGAACAGGGTGTTGGTTTTGGGGGAAAAACTTTTGGCCAGGCATGAATCTGTCTATAAGAAAAAGAACTAAGAGGAGCACCAGTTGCTAGTTTATGTTAAGGAAAGAATAGAAGAATAAGATATACATAATCTTTCTTCTAGTGCTCTTATTTTCCTCTTTTCTCCTTATGTTGCCTCTTCTATCTGCTACCTTGTCCTGGTTTCAGCTGGGATAGAGTTAATTTTCTTCATAGACGCTAGTGTGAGGTTATGTTTTGGATTTGGGATGAAAAAGTTTTGATAATGTACTGATGTTTTCAGTTGTTGCTAAGTAGTCAAGGACTGTCCGGCTTTCCATGCTCCGGCCTGCCAGCGAGAAGGCTGAAGGTGCACGGGGAGCTGGGAGGGGACACAGCCAGGACAGCTGACCCAGGCTGGCCAAAGGGATATTCCATACCGTATGACGTCATGCTCAGTATATAAAGCTGAGGTGAAGAAGTGGGGAGATGTTCAGAGTGATGGCGTCAGTCTTCCCAAGTAACAATTGCGCGTGATGGAGCCCTGCTTCCCATGGTGAACACCTGCCTGCCCATGCGGAGTAGTAAACGAATTCCTTGTTTTGCTCTGCTTGTGTGCGTGGCTTTTGCTTTCCCTATTAAACTGTCTTTATCTCAACCCATGAGTTTTCTCATTTTTACTCTCTAATTCTCTCCCCTGTCCCACCATGGGGGAGTGAGCGAGCGTCTGCGTGGTGCTTAGTTGCTGGCTGGGGTTAAACCACAACATACGTGGATTCTGGAAGTTATCAAAGTTAGAGATTTTCATATTTAATATCTGTGCTAACAGGATTAAAACTGTCAATTGACGACTTCTTCATTTTGACCAATCCTATACTTTAGCTCTACAACTGTATATGGCAAAAAGTAATGAAATGCAACAATATTTTGTGTGGAAAACAATCAGTCTTCCTTTTCTTTGCTTTATACTTGCTATTTCATCATTTTATTGGATTGTCCCTAACTGCTGCATTGTGAGACGTGGTGAACAACAGTTCCTGATTTACTTTTGCTATAAAGGTGTATGATTTTATAGGCCTCCTTTACATATCTTCCTCTAGATACTATACTCGGTTCCCATATTTTGTCTTCCAAATGAGGAGTTAAAAAGTATTTAGTTTATTACATATGGTACTGATAGCTCAGATGGAACATTTCTTTTTCTTTTTCTTTTTTTCCAGATGGGATAATGATAGAAATGAATGTGGTATTCATTTTGGAGTCTCATCATTCATTTTTGCAGTACATGATTTTCCTGTTTATTTTCTTCCCTTCTCCAAATAATTACCCCCTTCTCATTCTAGGATTTTCCTGAATCATCTCAATCATTGTTAACTCCTTGATTAATGTGAAGAGAGATGACCTTTGCATATAATTGCTGTCCTATTGGTAGTGGTAGGCTAATTCTCCTATATAATTATGATAAAATTATAAACAAAATAATTCTGTGCAAGTGATACATACTTATTTGCCTTTCAAGGCATTACTAAAAACCTTTTTTACCTTCTTGTTGGCATTTTCTTTTTTTCCATTCACTTCTTTATGTCCTTGTTTGATACATTATCTTATTTGCCTCTATTTACTTATGGCCATATTTTGCCACGTTTGTGCATAGTGAGAACTCGTACTGAGTAAAATGTTACTTCTCAATCCTGCTAATTTACTTCATTGGAGCACACACATGAGCATTCAAATAATATTATGCTTTTTTCCCTGCTTTTTAAGTCCTTGGACTCAAATAAAATATTTTGCTCTCTTTTTGTTAAATATTATATCTGTTTTCAGAAATTTAAGAAATTATAAACAGTGTATTTTTTAAGAAATGCATCATTTTATAAATAGAAATAAAGACCAATAGAATCATTAGTCCTTATCCTGATGGTCTAGAGAAAACAGCTTAAAAACCTCCCACAGTTTCTTTCTCTCACAAGCCTAAAATTCATGAAGCACTATGCTGCATCTCCTGAAAGAGTTTAGGAATGGTTGCTTTCCTCTGGGGCATTGCAACTTCATACCACTTTCTTCCTCTGAGCTGTGCCTAAGTGGAATAATTGAACCCATAATTTGCAGTTATACTAGCGGGAATACAATTATAAAGATTCTCACTCCTAAAACACATCGTTTTTTCATTTGATTTAGGCACTTAGGAGTCTAATTCCTATTGACTTTCAAATGTGATTTAGCCTCTTGTGCCAGATTTGTAAAGGTATTTAGGTTCCTAATTCCTGTAATCAATGGAAGATACTAGCCTTTAAAAATGTGGCCCTGAGGTGCCTAATTTCTATTGACTTTCCTAAGTGTCTAAGCCACTTTCAAACTTCTGAGTCACGCAGGTGTTTTTGAAAAGTCACTAAACAGTGTCTACCAGCACACCCCCTCCAGTCACTGGGTGAGTGGTAACTGCAGTTCCAGCGTGAATGCTCTTAGCCTTTTATGGAGGGAGCTGACACTGCCTGCAGTTGGAGAGACGGCACGGCACAGAAATAAGTGATTCATTGATTGGATGCAATTACTATATAAGGCACGACTCCCAGACTTATCTTGCTCATATACCATAATCACCATTATTGCTATTGCAGCTAATGGCATTCATGTAAGCAGCAACTTTTACCCTTGTCTATACAGGAAACAGAACTGGACTTTTAAGGCATCAATCATATTTTGCTCTGATAAATTTAGTTCTTAGTCAGCAGTTTATTCTGTGCAAAATGTTAGATATTAGTCTCTCTGAATGCTCAGTTAAAACACAACTAAATCCTTCTAGGTAGAGATCCGGCTTAAAATTAAGAATTTTAAAAAGGTATTTGTTAATTAAATGTATTATATTTTGCAGCTGATGGAAGTACAAAGCATAGGCCCTGCGTGTGTGTGTGTGTTTTAAGAGAAGTGGGGGCAGAACACTTGTTTTCCACTAACTGTGGACCATATGCTGGTTTTAGTACATGTACTTCCACTGATGTCAAATGGATTTTCTGATTCATATCTGAAGATGTCTGTGGTTCTTTATATGCAAATAAGAATAGACATTGTCCATTTTTTATACAAACTATGCCCAGATTGAGTTGGTATGCTTTGAAGCCATATGTGTCTTCAGGCAATGATGTACAGGCACATATTCCACAGTGGTATGTTGGTAAGGGTCTATACAGAGAAGTGGTATAGCTGGATGGCTAGGCTATAAAGCTTAATGGGCTTAAACTGATTCTGTGTTAAACTTTTTATAATAATAAGGGCTCTGAAAACTGAACAAAAATTTTGCTTCAGACACATATTTCTCTTTTCTCAAATGAATAAAAAACAACCAAACAAAATCCCATGCACACATGTACCAGAAAACAGCTGTGATTTTTATAATGAAATTTTGCAGGCAATTAGCCTGGAATGTAGAATAATCAGTTTAAGTAATTTAAATTGGGCAAGATGTGGTTTTAAAGCAACTACTGCACATTCTCAGAAGCTACTTGCCATTGGGATATTTACTTTGCATTGAGTACTGCAGGTTCATAATATGCAATCTGTGCTGTTACTACAACACAGTGTGTCCATGTTCAAAGGAGCCATTACCTTAATGCTGTAAAGTAACAAAAGTAGTGATTGGTTTTCATGCATATAAATCATAAAAGATGCTGATGTTGCACAAGTGTTAAGTGAGCTTGCTTTGTAACTGCGCTAGGAGCTGCAGATCCCCTATAGCAAATTTGAATTATTGTGCATACACATTCTTATTACATGTGATAATGACCATTGGGAAGAGCATGAAAAATATAACTCCGTGTTATAGAAAATATTGAGATTGAAGAAGCCTGCAAACCCAATACGTCGTAACAGAACGTCTCTATGTCTTTTTTTAATTTCCATGTTAAAAAGAGATAAAATAAATAATAAAGAATTACCCTAAAATCACACTGACAGGTATGCTACATTTCCAGCACAAGACAGAGAATACAAAATACACAATCTGTTTTAATGGGCTGCTTTCCTAGTTAACTTTTCTGATTGTACTAGGGCTGCCATATGTCCAGGTTTTTCTTGACATGTCCTGTTTTTCCTCCCAGAAATGGTGTCCGGGTGGAATTCAAGTATTTTGGACATTTTTTTGAGAATTCCAGATTCCTGCAGCTCAGCAGGAGGAGCAGCACAGACATATCAGCTATATATGGGCAGGTCAATGCATCTGATTTTATGCACACGTGCAGGCCATCTGTATAGCTCAGGTGCAGCAAGCCCACTGCTTTCTGGACGTATTTCTTCTGGGAAATCCTGCAAAAAAAGGAAGGTAAACCTATAAATTACTCAGGCTGAAAGCATACCTCCATTTATACTAAGTTAGAGAACTTCAGAATGGAGGATTCAGTCCCAAGCAATGCTCTGGACTACTGCCATACTATGGAGCTCTTCACCAAATAAAGTTGAAATTGTCATCTGCTGCAGTGTTGTCTCTGCAGCCCTGTTGAGGTGCTTACAAAAAGACAAAGAGTGTCGTGCAGGGCCAAGAAAGTTGACCTGTGTAAAGCAATGGATGGCCTTTTAAAGTCATCACATCACGAGGACACAGCTTAGGCAGATAGCACCATACATCAGACACGTCTGAGAGCACACCCTTAACCGGTAATTCACTGTTAGCTGTTTCACTGTACTAAAGTATTACAGCAAAGACTGAATACAATATATCACTATTCAAGACCACTTTAGTACTCAGTCACAACAGTGTCAGACAATTCTTTATAAAATATAGCACCTTCTCCTCCAAAGAAATCCAAGCCAGCTTGTATATAAATGTATGAATCTGTTCACCACTGACACCCTGTACCAAATCTAGTCTGAACTTTTAACATTCCTGACTGTAGTGGGTTAAGTTAACACCAGCTTAACACAACTTTTGTAACATAGTGATTTAATAATGCATGGGGTCTTCAGCTCCAAAATTAGTAACAGATGGTGAGGCGGGATTCATTCCCAGTCCTGAGGAGCACTTTGCTATACTTACTTTGCTCCAAAAGTGATTGAGAATGCAGCCCAGAAATATAGGTGTGCAGATTGCTTCTTATGGGGAAAGACTCGTTTGTGCAGAATCTTCTTAACCATTGCTGTGCTTCACTTTTTTCTGATATGTAAATCTAAGCTCAGTAAAGTTACGGATGAAAATTAAAACAGTCATTTCAAGAACTGTTATATACTCCAATATTTCTAACTACTTCTGTGTCAGTAACATACATTCTCAGTGCAGCCACAGCACTCTGAAAAATTTTTCAGCACTATTGTTATGAATAAATCTTTTTCTGACTATGTACTGTATATAAATGGGTGGTAATTAGAAGTTAGTATTTTTTTTCCTCTTTTTGTAGATTTCTCCAAAATACTTCATGATACCATACAGGAAAATTGTTACAATCCAAGAGAACATTTTAAGGTAATCTATGTTTGAAGAAAAAAATAAACATAAATACATAATTTTGAACCAGTACCCATACAGAATATCATCTGATAAAATACAACATGACTTCCTGCCTAACCTTCCTTCCACTGTCCTCTTGCAGAAGAAACCCCTTTCTTCTGTTCACCTTTTGAACCACAGAATCACAGAATCACTAGGTTGGAAAGAACCTTCAAGATCATCAAGTCCAACCATTAATCCAGCGCCACCATGTTCCCTAAACCACGTCCTGAAGCGCCACATCCACACGTTTCTTGAACACTTCCAGAGATGGCGAATCCACCACCTCCCTGGGCAGCCTGTTCCAATGCCTGACCACTCTCTCAGTGAAGAAATTTTTCCTAATATCCAATCTAAACCTCCCCTGGCGCAACTTGAGGCCATTTCCTCTTGTCCTATCGCTAGTTACTTGGGAGAAGAGACCAACACCCTCGTCGCCACAACCCCCTTTCAGGTAGTTATAGAGAGCGATAAACTCTCCCCTCAGCCTCCTTATCTCCAGACTAAACAACCCCAGCTCCTCATAAGACTTGTGCTCCAGACACCTCACCAGCTTCGTTGCCCTTCTCTGGACACACTCCAGCACCTCAATGTCCTTCTTGTAGTGAGGGGCCCAAAACTGAACACAGGATTCAAGCTGCGACCTCGCCAGTGCGAGTCCAGGGGCACAATCACTTCCCTACTCCTGCTGGCCACACTAGTGCTGATACAGGCCAGGACGCTGTTGGCCTTCTTGGCCACCTGGGCACACTGC
This sequence comes from Phaethon lepturus, assembly GCF_000687285.1. Lineage (NCBI taxonomy): Eukaryota > Metazoa > Chordata > Aves > Phaethontiformes > Phaethontidae > Phaethon > Phaethon lepturus. Next base: position 16,405 of record NW_010523993.1, read on the forward strand.
CGGCTCATGTTCAGCTGGCTGTCAACCAGCACCCCCAGGTCCCTTTCCGCCGGACTGCTCTCCAGCCACTCCTCCCCAAGCCTGTAGCGTTGCATGGGGTTGTTGTGACCCAAGTGCAGGACCCGGCACTTGACCTTATTAAACCTCACACAGTTGACCTCGACTCATCTCTCCAGACTGTCCAGATCCCTCTGCAGACCCCTCCTACCCTCCAGCAGATCAACACTCCCACCCAATTTGGTGTCATCTGCAAACCTACTGAGGGAGCACTCAATTCCCTCATCCAGATCATCAATAAAGATATTGAACAAGACCAGCCCCAGAGCCGAAGCCTGGGGAACACCGCTTGTGACCGGCCGCCACCCAGATTTAACTCCATTCACCACAACTCTCTGGGCTCGGCCATCCAACCCGGTCCTCACCCAGCAAAGAATAAACCTGTCTAAGCCACAAGCCGCCAGTTTCTCCAGGAGAATGCTGTAAGACGCTGTGAAAGGCTTTATTAAACTCCAGGTATACAATGTCCACAGCCTTCCCCTCATCCACTAGGCGGGTCACCTTTTGGCACTTTGACAAACTCATCCCATCCCTTTGTGTCTTTCTCTTGGCTTTCCCTTCTTGCTTACACTGAACTCTGGCTACCTGCTTTCACATTCAAAGAAGGGCCTTTCATGGCTTATCTCAGCCTTTTTTATTCTGTTAAATGAAGTTGTTTAATTTTTCTGTCAGGTCCTTTATGTTTTTCTCTCTTTTTTTTTACTCACATTTGGAAAGGTATCCTTGTGAACATCTGCAATGTTAATTCTCATAGAGAGGGCTTTAAACTAGATTCGAAGGGGGAAGGGTATAAAACCAGGGTCACTAGAGATGAGCCTAGGGATGTCATGCCGGTGGTAGGGGTGAAATCAATAGCCCAGCTCAAGTGCATCTAAACCAACGCACGTAGCATGGGCAGCAAACAGGAGGAGCTGGAAGCCATTGTGCAACGGGACAGCTATGACTTAGTCACCATCACAGAAACATGGTGAGATGACTGAAGTGCTGCAATGGATGGCTATAAGCTCTTCAGAAGGGATAGGCATGGAAGGAGAGGCGGTAGGGTGGTTCTGTGTGTTAGGGAGTGTTTTGATTGTAACGAAATCGATGATTGTGATGACCAAGTAGAGTGCTTATGGGTAAGGATGAGAGGGAAGGCCAACGAGGCAGATATCCTGCTGGGAGGCTGTTATAGACCACCAAACCACAACGAAGAGGCAGATGAAGCATTCTACAACTTACTGACAGAAGTTTCACTATCACTAGCCCTTGTTCTTGTAGGGGACTTAGACGGAATTTACCAGATGTCTGTTGGAAGTACAGCACAGCAGAGAGGAAACAGTCTAGGAGGTTCCTGGAGCGTTTGGAGGATAACTTCCTAACACAGCTGGTAAGTGACCCTACCAGGGGAGGTGCCTCATTTGATCTGCTGTTTACAAACAGAGAAGGATTTGTGGGAGATGTGATGGTCAGAGGCCATCTTGGGCTTAGTGACCATGAAATGATTGAATTCTCAATTCTTAGTGAAGTAAGGAGGGGGCTCAACAAAACTGCTACCATGGACTTCAGGAGGGCAGACTTTGGCCTGTTCAGGTCATTGGTTGAGAGAGTTCCTTGGGAGACAATCCTGGAGGGCAAAAGGGTCCAGGAAGGCTGGACAGTCTTCAAGAAGGAAATCTTAAAGGCACAGGAGAAGGTGGTCCCAATGTGCCACAAGACGAGCTGGTGGGGAGGATGACCAGCCTGGCTGAACAGGGAGATTTTGCTGGGACTCAGTAAAAAAAGGAAAGTTTGTCATCTTTGGAGGAAGGGGCAGGCAACTCAAGAAGAATACAAGAATCTCATTAGGTCATGCAGAGAAAAAATTAGAAAGGCAAAAGCCCAAGTAGAAATCAATCTGGCCATGGTCGTAAGGGACAACAAAAATGTTTTTACAAATATATTAACAACAAAAAGAGAGACAAGGAGGATCTCCATCCCTTATTGAATGTCAAGGGGAATATTGTCACCAAGGATGAGGAAAAGGCTGAGATCATTAATGCCTTCTTTGCCTCAGTCTATAATAGCCAGACCAGGTATCCGCAGGGTATTCAGCCCCCTGAGCTGGAAGACAGGGAGAGAGAGTGGAATAAACTCATAATCCAGCAGGAAGCAGTTAATGACCTGCTATGCCACCTGGACACCCACAATTATATGGGACCTGATGGGATCCACTCAATAGTACTGAGAGAGCTGGCGGAGGACCTTGCCAAGCCACTCTCCATCATTTATCAGCAGTCCTG
>NW_010523994.1:0-20113 GCF_000687285.1 Phaethon lepturus
AAGGCGGCGTGCCCCGCGCGCGTCGGTGCCTTGCCTGACCGCGCTTGGGAGACGCATCGCTTCCGGACGGCGCTGTCTTACCCAGAGCGGTGTCAGAAATAACCAACATTTACCAGGCCGGGAGGCTAAAGGAGAACTTCTTGCTAAGGAACGCCACGCTGGATGTCTCCCAAGTGCGTAGTTTCAAAGTGATTCGATTTTCAGAGCGTTTGAGTGTATGTCAGTTTCTATACTGGGGGCTGCAGTGTATTCTGCCCTTTGAAAAACAGGACACACACATATATGTGTATGTGCATATCTCTCTCTCTACACAGACACGCACACTTGGGAGTCTAATTTCGTACTTCCAGGTGCAAATATTTTGACTCGTGTCTTTTGTATCCACATATCCCATGACATGCATCTACATAACACATACACACTAAATAAACATATGGTGCTGCTAATAGCCCAAAGGTGTTGTTTCCCATATAATAGGCACTGTGTGCCTCGCTGTGTGGAACGCCTGCCCTGAACCCCGTGGTTGCTTTGTATCTGTGTCGCAGCGAATCTATCTCTCTCAGAAGGCTGAGGATGGGCACCATGCCATCCTAGCAGATGGGTCTGACAGCCAGAGACCACGTACGTGCATCCAGTGTGGGTGAGACCGATGGGATCCTTCGCCAGGGAGATCTCCACAGCTGTCTGTTTTGGCTGTACCTACTCCAAGGAGAAGGAAGGATGTAGGCTTGCGTTACACGAGGTCTATGCAAGCGCAGAGATTGGAGGGGGAGTGTCACGTGTGTAAAGAAAAAACTGTTCAAACAGCTACAAATCAAAGACGTGCACTGAGAAAAAGTGAGGCGGCATTACGGCACTCCGCTCCCCTCTGCCTCCCCTCAGGAAGACCAAGCAAAGCTCGTCACGACAAGTTCATTTGTCTGAACACGTCGGCAAGGGTGCAGAAACCTGTTGCGCAGGCTTTCTTCCTGTCCCAGAGGCACATAATATTCGGTAAAACAAAGGCCTAACTTTCAAATACTGTGCAGACACTGCTCTTCTATATGGTATAAAAATCCGCCGAATAAAGGAAAATGTTCTTTCAGTACAAAGAGCATGAATTTACCTTGTGTCTTTTAAAACATAATTTAAAATGTCCTGCGAGCAATTAGGTATTTGCATGAGTAGAAGTGAAAAGAATGCTTTCCGAAATTACCCCCTTGCAGAATTTGCATCCTCAGGTCAGGCCTGTGTGTTAGTACAGAGCTGAAGAGAAACACCACACAAGCTGTATTTATTCAATGCTCTGAAAGGTTGAAGCACAATCAGTGTCATTTTCTTAATTGTCATGCATTTCATTCATACCCACACCCAGAAAAATCTGCATAAAAATAAAGTCTGCCATCTAAAAATAATTGTTACTTCAACTATTGTCTTGAACTCTTTTTTAATTAAAATCTAGGCAGTAATCAGAGATTTAGCACAGTATATGGAGTGACCGGTGCAATTAGGTTATGGAAAAACATATTTCAATATAACATACACATTTTTTAAAACACTTAGCTGTTCAGCAAACCAACTGAACAGCACAAAGTAGAAATTGCATACAGAAAAAAGCAAAGAGGGAAAGCATAGCCATACAAAGGTGAATAAGATACATGAGGAAAGTGATAAAAGTCCTTCCTACACACAAGCTTAAGTGCCAGGTAGCGCAAAGGAGCTAGGAAGCATGAAGAAAGTTGCTATAAGGTGTTGTTAGCAGTTTTTAAAATATCCATCAGGTATTCCTGTAAATTAAAAAGCCATATTCCTGTCTCCTTACAGGCATTAAAGGAATTTTTGTAACCATGTTGTTTTGGATGGGTGTTTTACTCCACAGTGATCACCCCACAGTGATCACCCAAGACAGATGGTACTTTCAAAGGAGCATCTTCCCACCATGAGTGCACCAGCAATGAAACTCTTCTGCCTCTTCTGCATGACAATGGCTCATGCTTTTAGGACTGATATATTCATTCTTAATTACACTTAGAAATTAAAAAAAAAAAAAAGGTAAATTCTAAGCCAGCTGTAGCCACCTTGTTGAAAATGGGAACCTTTTCACCACCTTGTTACACTGGCAGCATGGGAAACCAAAGAGCAGTAAGCCAGCTTCCTTCCTCCTCCAGAGTTTTCAGCTTTTATTGTGTTTTGGTTTATTGAATTAACCCTTGAGAACAGTGAATAGAGGATGTTTTTGGAACATGCTCAGTATTAAAGAACTCAGCCACAATGCGAACATGTGGCATCAATGAATTTGGACTTGTGCTTGGCCTGAGGGTGTAGGAAGAGGGCAAAGGTGACGTAGAGAAACTTTATGCCTTCTTATCTGGTGTATCAGTGTAGTCACCAACATGAGCTACCTGCTGCCTCAAGGCCTGTTCTGGCATCTGAGGACAGCTGAGATAGATAGATAGATATTTATACGTTGCAGTCAGTCTTTGGTTTTTTGCATCGTTGCCTCCTGCATCGCGAGGTATGGGGCTGCCAGGGGAGTCCTACAGGCCCACTTCACAGAATCACAGAATCATTAAGGCTGGAAAAGACCTCTAAGATCATCAAGTCCAACCATCAACCCAACACCACCAGGCCCACTAAACCATAACCTGAAGTGCCACATCCACAAGTTTTTTGAACATTTCCAGTGATGGCGACTCCACCACCTCCCTGGGCAGCCTGTGCCAATGCTTGATCACCCTCTCCATAATGAAAATTTTTCCTAATATCCAATCTAAACCTCCCCTGGCGCAACTTGAGGTCATTTCCTCTCGTCCTATCACTAGTTACTTGGGAGAAGAGGCCAACACCCTTGTCGCCACAACCCCCTTGCAGGTAGTTGTAGAGAGTGATAAGGTCTCCCCTCAGCCTCCTCTTCTCCAGACTGAACAACCCCAGTTCCCTCAGCCGCTCCTCATAAGACTTGTGCTCCAGACCCCTCACCAGGTTCGTTGCCCTTCTCTGGACATGCTCCAGCACCTCAACATCCTTCTTGTAGTGAGGGGCCACTTACTCCTTGTGGAAGAAATTTTCTCAGGAAGAGAGCTGATCCTTATGAATTCACTCTGCAGCTTCATCAGGGCAACATAGTCACAAGCGTGTGTGTGCATATATCACCTATTTTAAGTACCCCTTTTAAAGTATTAAATGTACTTCATAACTTTCTGATACTTGAAAAACATAGTCATTTTAGTTCTCGAAGTTTCTGAAAAACTCTAAGTTCAGGAACATGCTGTATTATTATCCAGATGATATCGATACATTAATATCCTGCCTTCTGCCATCTCAGATATTTTTTATTTGGTCTTTGGAGCCATTTTGTTATAAACTCAATGCATCAAATAAAAAGCGATCCTCTCCTTGTACCCTTCAAAATTCCTAGCATTCTTTTAAAAGAAGGAAAAACACAATCTAAAAGGCACTGCATTTTAAAATATATTACATTACTATATATAGTGCCTTATTTGTAATTACAGAAGCTGCTGTCTATTGTAGACTTTGTAGGTATGTAAAAATTGTCTCAGACATTAATGTTTAACCACATATGATCACTCAAATTGTAAATTACTGGTTACATTGGGAGAGGCAAATGAGGAGATATTTCAATCAAAATAAATCACACAGGCTAAATGATTGTACCATTTAGAGATTCAGATAAATTGCTTTTCTCTTGTACATGGACATGTTCTACAGATTACAAAGCAGACATGTTAAGAACAAGCTAGTGGTGTAATTCTTTGATGTTTGATTTAACCCTGCATACCTAATTCCTAGAATACCTTGCATTATTCAGTAATGTCTACTTCAAGGGTCTGCTCTTTCAAATGGAAAAAATAAAAGCAGATTTTTAAAGATTTCACAGTGAGTCCAGTACATTATTTCCAGCAAGAATCTCATTAGTAATGGGCATTTTCAGACTTTCACAGGCATCAAGATACTCTGATTTAAAGGGTGAGCAAGTTGGCAAGCTGTGAAATAAAAAGTTACAAAAGTTGGCCTGGTAGAAAAATAGTTCTCTGCAAGCTAGAGAGTGGTCTATAACATTGTCTTTGACACTCCCCCCAAAAAAGAAAAGAAAGGTTGCAGCTCCTTGATGCTGTTGTCCAGTATCTTTGTTTTAATGCGTGGGTAAGTATTTTTAATAGGCTGCCTATTGCACAAGTAATGCTCTCTTTGCTACTTGAATTACAATGGAAGACTCAAAACGTAACCACTATTCGACCTTGGTCCTGGCTGCACTAGCACCTTCCTTCTCTCCAGTCCCAGGTACCTGCTTGGGGGACCTCTGCAAACCAGATTAGAACAGATCCTTGGATTGTTTGTTTCTTTGGGGCAGCAAATTAGACTCCATCTCCTGATCTGACTCTAAAAAAACCCCAAATTTTGAAGGAAATCTTTCTGATGTTTGCAAATCTGGATTTTTTTCTCTTTCTCACTGTGCTGCCTTAAACCAAAGTTGAACGAAATACTAAAGGATAAGAGAAAAAAGTGTCAGAAACGGGAAAGTGAGTGATGTCACATGGTATTCTTGATAAAACCATTAAACATTATAACTGTATCAATTCACAAAAATAAGAATAGTAAGTGTGTGCATTTCATGTTTAACAGCATTTCAAAAACCTTAATCTACTTTCTGGTCAAAAATTGGTTCTTTATATTCAAAGGATCTGTGAAAACAGATCTTTACTCTTCTGCTCAGCAGTAAGAGAAAAGGTTTTTTTTCAGAAAACATTCTGGGATAGAACAGAAAGAGAGGAAGGAAGCTGGAGTTAGAATAAAAATGAACATTATAACTTAGAAGAGAACAGAAGAGAATTTGTAAAAACACAATCATATTTATTTTCATTTTTTAAACATCCCATATGTTTATATTAATAAAAGGCAAAACCACCAACTGAACTTGTTCATCACTTTTATCGTGCTACTCATTTTATCATCTCCAGTTGCCATTTCTCTGACAAGACATTGCACGTCAGTTAAGAATGGTAGTAATTTCTGATGGAGTGGAATCATTTGTAACAGGAGCGAAATTTTAAATACCATGATAAGAGTGTCAAAACTCATAAGGTACCAGATGTTCATCAGTAGGCTCCCTGTGTAGTAAAACAGGATCTCATTAAAAAATCAGGAAGTATGTAAATAATCCCCAAATGGTAAAAAATTTAATAAAGATAGCTCAACAGACTGATAGGAGTGGGAGTTATGCAAATTAGGTTCACAGTTCTTGCACATCGAAGGAACTATCAAAGCCAAATCAGAGAGGAAGGAACCACTACCATCTGCAATTCAGATCGTCACTTGTGGTCCCGTCATTAAACTTAAGAAACATTGAAGCATCCTACTATTAATTCTTATCAAAAAGTGAAGCAGCACCGCTCACCCTGTTACACATTTTGGTTCACATGCCCGAAGTTATTGAGGGCAGAGGACACTAAAGGCTTCTTAAGGTGGGGGTCTAACTTTTAAAATGGCAAGGCTATCCCCTTCGGGGACTGTAAAGGAGAATGACTGCAGGCAGTTCACCCATCTTTCCCCTTTTCACTTGCCAGGTGAGAACAGATAAGGCATATGGTTTCTTTTAAGCTCATGTCGAAGCATGGCAGCATCTGCCCAGCCAAGTCCTCTGTCATGAACTCCAGCTGTCTGGGAGTGCTATCACACGGCAGAGCCCTCCTGCAAGCCCTGAACTTGTAGAAAACAAGGGATTAATTAGCCCACATAATGACCCTGCCTCGCCTGACGGACAGGACAGTACAGCGAGGAGGTTACGTATCCTATGCCTCCTGAAGCACCAGAAGTAGATCAGCTGCAGAAAGATGGGAACCCAGGGGGGAAATCACAGTTGGTCAAGTCTGCGCAGTTAAGTCTGGCAGTTTGTCGGGTTTGACACTAGCTCCTGAGTTTTGCCTCACTGCGTTTTATTTCTGGATGTGCATTGCTGTGCATCACAGGGACCGTAGAAAGAAGACAGGAATTTGTTCTGGAACGTTCCTTATCGCATAATGTCCACTGGCTAGGTAGCTGTTGGGACAAAGCACTTCTTTGCTGTGTGAGCGCGAACTTTTTGGCCAGAGGGTTTCCATTTCGGGATGAGAGTGGCTGAGCTCTTCCCTGTTGCCATCAATTGCTTAGTGGTCCTGCACCATGAGACTGATGTAAGGAAGCCTTTACTCCGTATTCTTCAGCTGACAGTGCCTCTCTTCTGGCCACGCGAGAAAGTACTGATTGTTAACGGAACAAGGCCTCAATGGCGTCAATAAAAAGTAGGTAGAAGTGCCAAGATCCATCCCTGGCATCTTTTATGAACTGGTAGAAATTGCCTCTGCCTGGAACTTTCACATGTCCATTTGATCTATACCTTATCAGATGTCATCTATCTCCATTATGATTCAGATGTCACGAATTAAAAACTCACCAAGGAGCAGTCTCCAGCAGATGCTAACTCAGCAATGAAAAACCTGTTCAAATATTAATACTAATCAGTGAGCAAGATCATCTCTTTATATGGTGCTTTTGTGACCTAAAGAAGAGGCAGCAAAGGGAGGAAATCTTTACACATATATTGGTACTTCAGGACAGATTATTTTTGGACCTCTTTAGACTTTTTTTTCAGCCTGCTTTCAAATATGGCAGATCGCTAGAGAAAGACAAAGGTGTCCGTGAAGTCACCATGGTAGCTCCTGAGCCATTGTCTCCTCAGTGCCTCAAGAGTGGACAACTCACAGAGCCTTCCTCAACCTCCCTTCTCTACCAATGACAAGAGTCCTTGCAGATAAGTGGCTCTTAAATTGTATCGAGCAGATCCCAAGGCATCAGAACATAGTCTGAAAAAAAAAGTGAAATAATAAAAAAACCTGAACAGACTATGCATGGGTTCCTAGGCAAGCAGACACGAAAATGGGACAAAAAGTAAAGTACCAAAATGACATCTGAAGCTTAAACTAGTTTAATTTGATTGTAAGTGAAGACCAGTATAGTATCTTCATAAGCTTGTCCATGGATTTTTTAAAAAAAAGGAAAGATGATCCTTCATTTTGCAAAGGTTGAAGATCCATGGGCTGGAGGACGTAGGTACATGACTCACACAGATGGATTTTTGGCTGGAAAGTGTGCATCCAGCTTAGAAGGTTTCTTGCCTTATAGGATTTAGGCAGAGGGTCTGGTAGCATGTATACAACTGATGGAAAACAGCTCCTCCCAAATTATTCACCCATTAAGACAGAAAAATAAACAGCACAGCTCACTGTGAAACAGACCTAGAAGAGCACTGAAATTTGTAATGGATTTTGAAAGCACCTAAATATACACTATCTGGATTTACCTGTAGCCAAGGCTTGATTTTTCAAAGCTTCATTTTAACCTCTTATATAAGGGTCTCATTGATTCTCATAAGGAATCTAGAGGTGCTTTTTTTTTTTTTTTTTTTTTGTAACATAGGAATGCACCCACAATGGTTTACTGAAATACCTATTTATTTAAAATTAATGAAAACACATACAGTCATATACCAGTTCTCAGGTATGAGTAGCTTGCTGAAGGTAGCTGATCTAAATAATTGTATTGCAGAGAAAGGTTCTGTCTATGCTGGAATATTTGACTGTTTCTATAGGAACAGTTATATCACTGTACATTTTATAGTGATATTGTTAAGTCAATATGCAGCCATTAAAACGGCATCAATCTTTGCACAGCTGTGATTGTTCTAGATTAAAAGAAGCCTTTTCGCTTTAGTTAAAACTCCTTCCAAAGCAACATTGTATGAAGTGAAGAAAATATTCTCCTTTTACAAAAGGATTGATTCTGATATAAAAATTACTGTATAAATTGACATGGTAGCACATGCAGTATTATTTTCCATGTCAAAAAAATACTAGATGAATTCTCTCAAAGGAGAAAAGAAGCACGTCACAGAGTAATGGGCAATTGCAAAAAGGTAAACTGGGGAAAAGAAAAGAAAGAACAAGAGAAGTCACTGTTCAACTTCCGTTGGGCTGGTATTTGATTTGAGTGAGGAAAGGCGCCATACTAGGACCACAATTATGTACTCAATTTATTAGTGATTTGAAAGAGAGAGATTACTAAAATGTAAACATTCATGAATTACTTAGATTAATGCATGTGCAGGGAGGTCCAAACATTTTAATGATGCATTTCGTTCTGTAAAATTACAGGTCTGAAAGGTACCTTAAGAGGTCATCCAACATAGAACACCCTCCCAAGGCAGGGAGAACTAAATCTGTTTCACTGCTTATGCTTATTTGTCCAATCTTTTCCCAAAGTTTCTATGTTTATGGAAGTACAGATTTATGGCCATACTTATAATCAAATTAGTTCTATTTTTTTATCTTATTTATTTCTAAGCTTTCTTACTTTGATGGTATTATCATATCAGTACCAAAAAACCCCCCCCAAACCTTATGAAAATGTAAAACTTTTATTCCTCCACCAAGCTTAATGTAATAAACGCTCAGTTTTGTGCATGTATAAGATAAGGACATTATAAAGGTGCAAAAAATATATTTATCTATCATGATCTTTTTCAATGGATTGACCACAACTCACAGTTTCAACAAAAGTAAGATTATGTCACCAATTTATATAATACTGACACTAGAACTTATAATACTATTGCATAAATACATAGGACAGCCTCAGCTTGAGATTGAACTCTGAAATATGTTCAGTTTTTAGTACACCATCTAGTACAAAAGATAAAGGAGCAACGGAGTCCAGAAAAAATGAAAAAGATTATTTAGAAGTGTAAAATCATACACATAGGAATGCATGTAAAAGATTGAGTCCCTTTATATACAGAGACTAACAACTGCAAATGTGGTCAAACTCTAATTTGGTAAATGGAATAGAGAGAGTAAGAAAGACTCATAGCCTCTACTCTTTTCTCTAAAGCAAAACGGAAAAGAAATAACTTAATTAAAAAGCAGTATGTTCAAAAACAATCAAAAGACACAATTTATAGACCTCGTAACATTTTAAAATAAGATTTCTGTAGCCATGATATTGTAAGTGTGTAAGAGAAACTAAATTTTTAGTGAGAAGAGTCTTTTTAAGCCAACTGAAGTTGCGAACAAAAAATGTTAAGGCACACAAGACTACTTCAGCTGGTTTGAAGAATGCGTGTGTCTAAAATCTTCTCTAGCTTTTCCAGTTGTACCAGCTCATCTGACCAAAAATATAGCACCTTTTGCTACGCGGTTTTCCAGTTAACTTCCTGTCACCTACAGGTACAATAGTCAAAACGTATACGTATGTTAAAGGATAGTAATACTCGCGGTTTAGGATTTATGGTAGCGGTACGAGGCCAGAAAGGAGTTCCGATATTGGTAAAACTATTATTTTATTTCTGTGTAGGATTTGGCATCTATCTCTGAAACAAGACAGGAGACTACGCTACAGAAGAGCATTTTCACTCCTTAAGGCACATGGCTTGTGTTTAGCGAACAGAGAAGAAACCTTCCCTTGTAACCATACTGCTCACTATTTCATAGGAAAGCCGCCAGTCACTGAAAAAACAGACAATTCCATCATTTATAACGGAAATTGAAAACATGTCTCATGGAAAACATGAGTATCAGTTAGTTGCAAGTTTACCCCGGCACAGCAAACTACCCTTTCTCCTCACCTGCTTTCCCATCCCCTCAGCCGGCTCGTTCAGAGCACGTGCAAGCCTGTTCCGAGAGCCCGACGGTGGTTTTGTTCTGTCTGCTCACGGTGTCCTGACCAGCCTTTTCCACAAAACCTCAATGTTAATAAAAGCAGAATTTCATTCTTTGGGATGTTTGCAATATTCGGTTTTTCACTGGATGGTTTATTACCTAGTTTTAAATAATCTAAATAGCGTATGATATGTGAAAATATTAATACCTTAGATACAGGAAAATATTAGTAAGATATAACTATTTCCTGAATATCATTTAGAAATAAAAATACTGTTGATGAATCAATGGGAAACAATAATGTTTCCACATCTATTACAAGGAATGAATGTGCCTCATGAATGAATTATGAAGTTAATTAATTTCATTATGTATGAAAAAGGAGGAAACTAGATTTTAATCCTGACAAAACAATCACAGTTGGAGAGAACTGATGGCTTAAAGCTAGTACAGAAAAAATGGCATAAAAGGAGCAAAGGCTTGATTCCTCTCACTTTAGTAAAAAATATAGGAAATATTTCTGAAAAAACCCTCATATACAAATCTTATTTAACAGATATAGGAAATAATTCTGAATCCTTCACTGTTGGGCTTGATACCATATATTAAGAAAACCCCTAAAAAAGCCCACCAGATGTTTTGAAAAGTCAATATAAGTATTTCTATTTTCAAATGTTATATATAACAGATTTAAAACAGAATGTTTGTATTAAATAACATTTATCAAACACTGCACAAGATATAACAGTGAAGAATGAAACCCACAGTGATGCACAGAATTTGAGAACCTGTGAGTAATTATAATCCTTGTAGTATATGTTCGTATGGAGTGAAATGATTGGAAACATAATTATTTTTTACCTCAAAAGGATAAAGTCACATGCTTACTCCCTTGCATGCTATGAAATACGACAAAAGTTAAGCCAATGAAAAAAAAAAAGGAATTAATGAATAAGGTAACGGAAGTACTTTGTACTGCAATTTTATCATGACAGTTGGTCTAGGCTCTAGTTAGTCACTGAGTGACACTTGTTGGTGAAAATAGCATCACAGTAGGTCATTTCTTAAAGGTCTTGCAATTCTGGATTCATACAGCCTAACATTATCTGCATTTGTAAGAAGAAAATATTTTTGTGGTATGATAGATTTGTCAGACCTGTGCAATATCTTTTGATATTTACTCTACTGAAAAGGGCAATCAGTTAAATCAGAAATTATTACTTCTAGGTGAATTAAAACTTTAACAAAACTAGTATCACCCCCAAAATGGCTGACTGGATTTGCTCCTCTCCTGTAGCATAACCATAATTTTTATATCGCATTGTTGCTAGACCTGACTTTTAATTATTACAGAAGCTTAGAAGTAGTCACTGTAGTCAACAGCAGCAATAGACAATAATTCAAAGTAATCAAATTCCACACAACAGACATGAATGGAATACCAGTAAAGTGACAAAATGCAGTATGTATTGCAGCAAGTTCAAAAAGAATGGCTTTTTTTCTGACAAAACGTAGGGGCAGGTCATGATAGTGGTATTGATTCATGGCTTAACCTGGCAATCAAAGTCTATGAAGAATGTTCTAAATGAGCAGACGGAGCTTGAAGCAATATGTTAGCTGAAATTCCCAATCATGGAAAAGTTGCTTTTATAATGAAATGGTTGTTTGTCATGCAATCTCCATAGTGTGATGAAGATGCTAAAATGCCATATTTGGCTAGAGGACACAATTCAGACCTAATCTTCACTGCATGCCACAAAGACAAGTTGTCACATGAGCTTCTGTAGTTCCTATGGAAGGCACCTTTGCAAAGCCCTTGCAGACGTGTAAATCAAAAACTTCTTAAAAGTTGTGCAAATTTCCAAACCTATTGGACAAGTGCCTTAGTCTAGGGGAAACCTTGGCCAATATGGTCAGTAGGTGTCATGCAGGAAATACTTCTATTAGGTGAAAGCAGTAAACAGGAAAGAAGTTTAGGCACATAATTTGAATAGCAAAATTTCAAGTAATTGCTTCTTGTGACCTAATATGAAATCTTTCACTAAGAAGTATTGATAATTAGAATTTCAGGGCTTAGGTGAAAACATTAAACATTTGCTTAGTAAATGAACCGAAATGGGTATCTATGGCATCCCGCTTGCTCCTGATCTGGCTGCTCTGTTGCAAGAGATTTACTGTCAAAAAGTAATTTCGCACCTCTTATCAATATGAGAGAGACAATCAGTGAAACTTCAAGGCTAATAACAATAACAACTGGAATGACTGGATGTAGCCTTCTACCTGTAAAACGATTATTTTGGGTTATTAATCTGCACCAAAGGGTAGAATCATTTCAGCAAAAGGCAAAAATAGCTTGTGTCCTACAATTATGCTAAGGCCCAGAAGTTTGTAGGCATTTCCTGGGAGTGCTGCCAACTGAATACAGCTCCTGTCCCACATTATCTGCTCCTCCTCTGCGAGAACTGAGAGGTAGGGATACAGCGTAAGCCATGCCGAGCATGTGATCTGTAAACTTGCTTCATGCACAAACTGAACAGTCCTTTATCCCAGAACGAAAGCGTGCACAGATGATGTCTTCAGTCTTGTCTACAAGTATTGGCAAAGGGGCTAAGGACTAGAAAGACTTGGAAGCTGAAGCCCTTCTGCCTTTCTGTCTTTAGAAACAGCAGCTGGGACCCTGGAGGGAATGTGGAACACCAAGTGACTCCGCAGGTCCTGAATGGTCTCCCAGTTGCTGAATGTCTTAGGAAGCAACTGGATCTAACTGGGGTTAACATGCCAACAGCAGTATGTGCTGGATACCTTTCAGGGTCAGCATCAAAAACTTACCACTGCCATACCCAAGGGTTCCACTCCAAGCAGCCTATTCAATTAAAAATAGGAAACTGGGACTACCCATTAAATTAGCTGCTAAATAGAAAAGAGAAGAAAGCAAGCACATGAGGAGCAAAATGCTGGAAACTGTTGCATTTTGCTCAATTAGCCCACTGTGGTACAATGGGGAGAAGGCGATACACCAAGCAGCATGAAGGAAAATGAAAGAGCACTTGTCTTCTAATTGAAAAATTGGATAGGACAGAAAAAAAATAAAAACAGTTTATTTACTGTCCTCTACCCACAGAACATTGCTGCAGCTGCTGCCTTCTTGCTGCTGAAAGCCAAGTGGCTTCCCAGGCATGGCAAGGAATTTGATGTTCTGATTACGAGCAAAGGAAACACTAGGAAACTTTGTTCCATATCGGTCAGTTCTTTCGCATTGCAGCAGCTCCTGGAAGAAGGCAAGGCTGGCAATTAATGACTGTGCACCCTCACAAAATTCACTAAGACTAAGCAATGTCAGGAATAACATCTGTTGCTACTGTCTAGCTAATAGGATAATCAACTAGGATGACAACGTTGGCCAACTGGTACTAAGGAATGATAAAACCTCACCTAGAAGTTGACCTCCCTAAGCAAAAGCCATTCACTTACCAATCTGAGCAAATCACATATTATGTAGAGACCACAGGCAATAGTGAAACATCTGCAGAAAGAGAAGAATATGCTAAAACAACCAATCTGGAGACAGAGCCTTTACAAAACCAAGGGAAAGGAGAAATCATTATAAACATATATACCTAGAAATAAATAAATTAGATTGCAAAATGTGGCTTTGATACCAGAGATCACCTCTTGCAGCAGCAGGTAGTGATGGGGAACCATGTCGTAGGTCTCAAAGTCTCCTTGGGAATTTGGAAAGCCTTTTTCCCAGCAAATCCGTTCTTTCCAAATGAAACAAATCTGTGGGATCTGTTTGGGCACTCATGCAGTCTAGGTCCACTGCAGCAGAACAGTCTTTACTGGTACCCTGACTGAAAATCCCGTATGTATTGGAAGTCTCTCTTTATTGACCTCTCAAATGAACCTGGAAAACCTCAAGGTCTAATTGTAAATATCACCTGGCTGAAAAAACTATACTCCTTTTTCAAAGCAGTAGAGTCAGCAGGGACTGAATGCATCCTTGGGGAATCATTAATCTATGAAGACTTAAGTCATACAAAACCAACAAACTTACGAGTTATATAGGTTGCTATCAAACCATCTCCCTAGCACCAGATGCAAAAGTACTGTAAATATTTTTTTAAATTGTTGTTTTTTAAATGACTCAAATTGCAATTTAGTTCTGTGTACAGAAAAAGAACTATGCATTTTTGATTTGTTTGTTGCATAAGCAATTACTCAAATTTCTTCAATCCATGTTACAAGATACTGATTGACAGAAGTGATACAGACATAGGCATCCAAGATGCTTCCCAATCTGGGCAACTCTAAACGAGCGTGCTGATGAAGTTACATGCATACGAGTACACAAGCAGCAGAACTGATTTAAATGTCCTCTTCTAGGAGATAACTTTTGAAGCAGGATGCCATTTGTTTTAAACTTCACTTTTGATTGACTTTTCACTTTGTCTAGGTTCATAAATTACGATTCTATTTTATGCATGGCTCTTGTGTGCTGCTCTATGCCAATTCTTGCACACTATTTTGACAACTGATTGTAGGCAAGCCAGTACAATTAACAGACTATCACTGTTAAAGCAGAAGGATAATTGTCAACTGGACTTACCACCGCTTTGATACTAAGTGAACAGTTTTCTCATAAATGTAGTATGGGGTGTGTCAAAATGCTTGGTATAAATAAATGACATAATGTAAGGTTGTCTGCTGATCTATTGGCAATCATTAGTGTAATAGCTGAGCTTAACTGGTGACCTATTTTTCTGAGTTTCCATCACAATGATACAAAGCAGTGGTCTGTGTTTAAAGATACATACGGTACATTTTTTCTGTAAGTACAGTGCATTTTTTTCTGTGGATATGCCAGTGCTTTTTAGGCATGAACAGCAGAGATTGTTCTGACACAAGTTGTCTGTGTATCATGATCAGATAAGATATCATGGATGCCTTCAATGCATAAAATATCATGATGTTGGAATACTGTCCAGCAGTAATCATACACACACAGGATGTCAATAGCATTGGTAACACAAGCTTGACGGGGCCCACCTTGCTGCTGGCAACCTTTTATTCTATAAAATCCCCTCAACAGGAGCAAGAAATGGGCAGATCTATGGAGGATGTCAGGCTTGATGTAAAAGTTTTCCTTTAGGGCTTAACACGGTTTGTATATAGAGGTTTTTGGCAGTACGGTACATTTAGAACAATGGGAATGATATGACTAGGTTGCACCATTCAGTTCCTTAGTTTAAAGAGCCAAAACTAGGAAGCAAGATTCTGGAAGCCTAAGGAGGAAAGACACACAGTGTTAAGCACTTTATGCTTTCAGAAGTGTAAGCAACAACTGTGTTACAGCTTTTGCTTTGAAGCCAGCCATGCTAATTCTTCATCATTTCAGATATGGATTGCTGGAGCCCAATTTCTTAACTTTAACTTATGAAGTCTTGAAACCGGATGGTTTTCCTTGTAAGGATTAACATGTGAGATTAGTGGAAAGTGGAATTCAACAAGAAAAGGAGAATGCTGAATTTGTCTCTTGAACTTTTTTCCTAAAATGCTCTTAAAGCTAAAAAAAGACTAAGGAGGCATATTTAACTCATCATCAATTAAGATGCACTCATGTAGTGTTGCCAGTCTCCTTACACAGGGAGGGTGGCGGAAATATCACATTCCTCTTCTTTAGTTACCTGGAATCATACCCTAATGAAAACCTAGACTTCAAAAATTCAGGGATGACAATGTTGAATGATCAAGAATATGTAATTTGACCTGTTGTGGAGTGGGGAGCACACTGCAGAATGTCTAAAGGAAAGTTTTTTTATAAGCAGAATAAGAGGTCATGCCACCTTGAGAATAACTGATTAAAAAAGAAGAGTAAATCATGCATAGAGGTTTTAGTGTGCATTGTCCCACTGTTAGGATTTCTGGGTATGATCCATCTAGGCTGTGATCTTACAATGAATGTGCATGTTGTTTTCAACGGGCAACAGTAAGTTCAGTTCTTTCAGAAAGTCTCTGAAGCGCTGTACATATTTCTGCCTAGGAAATCTTGGACAAATAGGAAAATACTCTCTGAAAGTCCAGTATGGCTTCAATGTCAATGCTAGTGATAGAAAATCTGAAATTAGGGTGTGCACGCATGTGTCCATTTCCGTGTATGCATACTTCCTTATGGAGAGGAAAGCGTTTCTGAAAACTTGGATAGCAGAGGCAATGGGATGACTTGTCTGAGATGCAGCCGAGTGTTTCCACCACCAATAATTGTACAATAATGTAGAATTATGAGTGCCTAAGTGTAAAAAGAAAAAATAACACTTCATTAGGCTGAGGTTAGTCAACAGATGGTGTATAGACCACCAATAGTCTGTAAAACATCAGACGGCTGGTGTAATTTCTACACATAACAGAAGTGTCCTTGACATTGACAAGTCAGTACACGCCACATAGCAGAACTGGGAGTTGGATTTTTATAGAGATATCACATCACTGAAATGGTGAGAATTAAAAAAAAAAGTGATTTGGTTATAAATAAAATCAGGATGGTTAACATTTTTGGTCAGCAATATGCAAAAACACACAAGTTGGTCTGTAGGTTATTAAAAACCTGCTTGATTCTTCACTTAAGATTTGGCAGTCATGACCACATGAGCAGGAAAACTTTAGTTGTAGTGACCATCAAACACTGGCCCTTTACAGTTTTTGACAAAGTGTACCAAACCTCTAACTAAGAGTATCTGTGAAATGAATGTCCTAGCAGGTCCTGGCAGTGCTGCTTCCACTTTGCCAATGGCAAAGTTTATAAGGACATGTAAGAATGTGAAAGGTCTTACCAGTGGAATTATGGAAAAAATATTTTCAAGTAGACTGGCAAGATTTTACATAGGTGATAGGTAGTCCATCTGCTATCAGATACTAAAAAATTTTACTGTTTTTCAGAAAAGAAGAAAAAATTATGAAGAGGCAAGGCAGAAGTTTCAAAATCTGCATGGAACTCACACAACGAAACGAGAACTTCATTTTGTAGTATAAGGAAGTGGAGCATGTAGGCTTAGTACTGTTAAGGACAACTTTTCAAAAAGACATGAATGCTTCTGCAGAAAAGAGGGAGATAATAACAATGGCGGTTGAAAAATGCCTCGGTGGTAATCTAGAGAGAAGAGGTGCATCTTGCGCTTGGAGAATAATTTGAAGTTGATAAATGTTGCTAAAACACAAGCACCATTGAGATCAGAAACCAGAGAGCAACTAGGAGGTGGTACATGTTAATAATTTTGATTGCCTTCCTTAACTGCTACAAACTTATAAGAAACCTTGTCATCTTAAAAGCACAGTAGCAACTCACATGGCCTTCACTATTAGTTACCACAAGTGCTTCTACATTGTTTTACAGATTCATATGGAATCCCCCGAAAGCCTGCTGCAGAAAAATAGCGTTTGTCAGAAGCAGTTCTTACAGGCTGGCTGGCTAGGTTGAAGAGAAATCCACATGCATTTTCCCTTCAAGCGTTTTCCACGTGGAAGTCTTGTCCTCTCACTATCTTTTATGTTCTGTGTTTTGCTTTGTGAAATGAATAGTGAAGCCTGTGAACAACTATGAGAAGAGAACCTCATTGTAGAAACCTGGTTGTTGGGTGGTTTGTATGTTTGGTTTTTTTTTGTTGTTGTTGTTTTTTGGTTTTTTTTTTTAATAATTGAAGGCTTTTTTGGTTCTGAGCAAGGAGGTATCCATGCAGGTCAGTATCATCTCCCGTCTGGTAGCTTGTCCAAAATAATGAGTTTCTAGTTTACTTCTCCTGAAAGCTTGTAAGTATCAGTGATTTTTAATCAAGCTGTTGCCCTGCTTTCTTTAATGTCTTACAGAAATGGGGCAAACTTGTTCTTTGTTTTCTTCATTAAGTGGACAGCAAATGCTGCAGGAAAAGAACTCAAGCAGTATCCAGTTTGCATATTCCTTTAGGGATGAAACATGACATGACATGTGACACTTCTCAGTCTGGATACTGAAGGCTAGGCACTGGGCAAGCTTCTTTCTTCACAAGAGACCTCTCTGGCAGGAATTAAGATGTTTATGCACTGATACACTGATTTTAGAGTGACCATTCAACTGGATTAAGACACAATACAGGGAAAAATAAAGAACATTGAAATGAAATAGCAATTCTCTTTGGGCATTTATTTTACTGGGGTGTAAATCTTTTTGAACAATCTGCTTACATAGAATTAAATGCTTTTTTATATATATATATAAAGTAGGTACAGAAATTAAGCATGATTTCAACATCTTTAGTTTTCAAAACTCCTAGTGTAAATTTAAATAAACTCTCCTTTGAATCTCGGCCTTAGCACTACTAATATTTAGCAGGTCACAGCATCCTTAACATACCTTTTACACGAAGAATAATATTTTTTTCACCATTGCAATTTGTGCAGAAACACTTGCAGGTTGACAAAAAAATGAGACAAGCAAACTAGGAGTTGAGGATGGAGAATATGGCTATTCCCTAACGACAGGCTTCCAAAGTAGGCAAACTTATGCAACTTCTCACTGTGCAATGTTTTCCACATAGATGATTCATACCTTCTTTGTTTGTTTTGGGGTTTTTTTTGTGTTTCAAGGCTAAAATGATAGAGAAGAACCAAACTAAGAAACTTAATTTCCTAATGTAAAAATATTAAATCTAGTACTTGATACGTAAGGTGAACACCTGTGAATGAAATCCTTGTTTTATTACAGTGTGTTCAGTAACTTTGTCATAATTTGATTTTCCTATCTTTGTCTCTTTCTTTAAACTTACCCTTCAGTAAATATTGCAACCTGACCATTAGCATGAACACAACTGTATTGCTATAATCTTTTGGAATGCTGCAAAGGATACAAGCATATTTGGCTGTGGAAGGTTTACTCTGTAAGGGCCACCTTTGCTGCAGGTAAAAAACTCAAATTGCAACTAGTCGATCTCAATCAGTTTCACAGTGATGAGGGGCTCTGGTAGCAGGGGACATGGCCCAGGGCATCCATGTGTTAGAGAAAAGCAAAACCAGCATCTCCTGCAATTCAGCAGATGGAGGGAACAAGGGAAGGGGCAAACTTCAGCCATACAGCCTTCAAAATTTTTCAAATGAAACTTGGGTTTTTAGCATCCACTGACAAATTGTACAGCATGCTGGATGAGCAACCAAGTAGAAACAGACGGTCAGTATCTTGTTTTCAATAGCTGATAAACAGTCTTCCAAAGCTTTTTCCAGTGTTGCAGCGCATATCAAAGTCTTAACTGAAATTCAGAAAATAAATAATCTTGCGCACTTCTTGCTCTCCAGCCATTGAAAGCTCAAATTATGGAGATTCCAGGACACTTATTTTTCTTTACTCATTATATTAACCCTTTCCATTCACTTATCCCATCTTCTCACATTCTTACGCAGTTTTTTTCTGTGATGATGTACAATATCCTATTCCTACTCCCAGGTCAACTCGCTGCTTGCTAAAGAACAGCAGCATTTGTCCCAGTTGTGTATTTTGCTAGGTGGATGCTGCTAGGCCAGCTAGGAGGGAATTCATGTTGCAACCACTTCTGCCAGTGGGGTGCTAATTTGGAACTCTTTCCTGTGCCCGTTGCCTGAAAGAAAAACATTATAAAAAAAATCTTTTCAGTCAAACTAATCTCCTCTCTGTAAGAGATCCTAGGGCAGGGGTAGTTGCACAAAAGCTTTTTCATCAAGCTATACAACTTCAGACAAATACAAACCTTGGGAACTTTGTGGATGACTTCCACATCATCTGACTGGGATAAACTCACAACCACATTTCTCTTGAAGTTACCTTTGTTTTTAACACTTATAAAAGGTTTGTGAGTTTAATTCCTGAAACTGTACTTCTGCATTTCAAATGTGCTAATAAGCAATGTCTCTACCGTTTACCACAGACATCTGAGATGTGTTACTCAGCTTTATCAATTTGTGCAACTGCTAAAATTACCTACTTCTCCACTCTCTCTTGAACCTTAACTGCACAGTCTTATTCTGGCAGCTTAACACAAGAAGCACGACTGTACTGGGATGCCCCTTAACCAAGCACCCGCCTGCACTTTCCATCATGAGCTGTTTGCTTATTTTATGTTAATTGGACTGGTCCATGACACAAAATACTTTCAAGTGTTCCTGTGATCATTGAAGAAAAAAGAGCAGCACGGACAGCAACGTAATGGGTTGCTTCCATGTATTCTAAAGGCATCTCTCTCAAAAATTTCTGTACCCTCTTTTTTTTTTTTTCCTTTTTTCCCTTCGAGCGGCGAGTGCCTCTTTCTTCGAAACCACGAGTAGATGAGCTCTCACCGCGTACGACCCCCTCGGACAGACGAGAGCGCCGGTGTGCTCTGGCACCAAGCCTCCCGGACGGACGGACTGGATTTTTTAGGATCCCGCAGCTC
>NW_010523995.1:0-246 GCF_000687285.1 Phaethon lepturus
AGCCGTTAGTCACCCGCGCGCTCCCTCACCCCGCCAACGGTCCCTCACAGCGGGCTCCCCCGCCGCTCGGCCCCTGCTTGGGTCATCGTCCCCCCCCAAGCCTCTCCCCGGCGGGCCGCTCTGTCAGGGCAGGTGCTGATCTGTCTGCCGGGCAACAGGTGGGGAAAGTTTGGGGGCGTTATGAGGAGCAGCAAGGGAAATGGCTACCCTCTCCTGAAGGGAAACGGGGAGCGCAGCGGTGTGGCA
>NW_010523995.1:285-41303 GCF_000687285.1 Phaethon lepturus
CGGCCTCCCACACCTGAGCTTTAGGACAGGAGGCTGTGTGCTGTTGCGCTGCACTGCGAACAGGCCCCCTCTCAGCCAGGGGCTGGGCTTGAGAGGCTGGGGGGGGGGCTCAAAGAACAGAAAAAAAAATAAAGGACAGCTCTGAAGATGCCGGCTGTCCAGCTCCTCTCGCTGAGAGGCCGGTAGAGCAGAGATACTGAGATTTATTTCTGCAGGTTCCTAAAGGACCCCTCCCTTTTGATGGGGAGAGACCACCTAAACTTCAAATAGTATGCCCTTTATCTCCTTTCGCTTTCATTTCAAAGTCCTTTCTCTTTGCATGACTTGGTTGCTCAGGAGTAAATGCAGTTTCAACTTTCGAAGTCCCATTGAGTGATAGTCCTAGCGTGGCTGCAATATTGTTTACAGATAATGTAGCATGCTGTCACACTCGCAGATCTCCTCTTCCAGCATAAAAATACTTTGGTGAGACGCTGGGGAGCAACTAGAGTAGTCGTAGATGATTGGTAGTTGATTGCTCCTGTTGTAGTGCAGCAACATATAAAAACTAGCTATACATAGCATTTTTCAGTTTTTGTGGAGTTAACTGTTTTCAGAAGCACCTGAATATATGCTAAATTAAGAAGGTGTAATTTCAATAAGAAAAGGGGAGGAAGGGACATTGAGAAAATTTTGGGTGCTTTATGAGTTTGGTAAATTTTAAATTATTAATTATGTGCTATAGCTGATAGTTTTCAGCTGTGTTCTTTTAGCTGATACTAGGCCCTTCTTGTGGTTTTTTTTTTTCCTTGACTCCTTTACTGTTATGTCTTGTTTGCTACCATCCCTCATTCACTGCAACTGGCATTAAAAGCGTTGAGCCCTCATCTGAAGGGATTGCTGCTGTCTTTATTAGCAAGTTGTTCTGTTTTGCTCTGAGCAGATCTTAATCACACAATGTTAAAAAGTGTTGTACCTAGTCAGTGCTGACCAAAACACAAGGGCTTCTTGAAACCAATAATAAATTATACATATGTAGACAAGACTAATGTTGATAACTTTGTTTTGGATTAGGAAGCTTGGAGGTAACTGCCTTCAGAACCTGAGTAGGTAATTTTGTATAATAAACTTGCAGGTTTGGTAATGTAAGTTATCGCTAAACGTGATGCAAGAAATTTATTAAAAATATGTTTGGAAATATGTAAGTAAGCATGTCTGAAAGTTGCAGAAGTATTTGTAGTATTTATTAAATGTAGCAGGTAAATAATCACATGAGGCTGATGGAAGTTGTAGTATTTCTGAAAGTTGGGGGACATACCAGTTGTTCCTCTTTGGCATTGAATGTAAGATTACTTTTATACCTAGTTTATACCTGATGCTTCTTAAAGAATGGTCAATGTCCAGTGAAGGACACAGTCCCATAGTAATGAGACCTAATATTTACTCCGCATCACTCCCTACCATAGCAGTTATTATGGTGTAGTAGTGTTTGATTTCTGGAGAATTTGAATTGGCATTCTACTCTGTAAGTGGAAAGTATGACATCAGTGTCATGCTAGTGACCATCTGTCTGTAACACAGATCCATTTCGTAATTTGGCACTGTTTGGCACACTTTACTTTTTTTCCTCTTGCAGTGTTGAAGCAAAAATGTAGACACTAATTGTATGGGCAGAGCAGTGCAGGTGCTGTTATTGTACCAAGCTTCCATACCTTGAGAATGATGTATGTGCCTGGCTGTTCACTTCTATGAACGTTAAACTTAATAACAATTCAGGTAATCTTAGTGGAAAAGAAATAATGTATATGTAATGCTACAATGTAGTATTATATAAATATGAAAATCAGCAAGGAAAATTGCATATTCCTATTGGGAGGAAGAAACTTTCTATTTGAAATTACTTAGTTTGTAGCTGTGACCAAATGACTTGTATTTTTTATTAGCTGTGAAATGTGAATAACGTTTTGCTGTCCTAGGAGCGAATGAAAACTTGCATTGAACTTGAAAATGATTTTAAAATGTCTTAAAGATGTCTCATTTGTGGAAAGAGAACAGTTTCACCATAATTTTCCCTAATATTCATAAATGCTTAGTAATGCAATATTAAGTGTGAGCTTTTGTAAAGCAAACAAAATGTATCACCACCATCATACTACTTTCTTCATTTCTAGTTCACTAGTATTGCAGGTTACTTACTTAATAATTACATAAATCATTTTTCAATTGGGCCTTGAAGAGAGGTCTTGCAAAACAGCTAATCAGATGCCTGGCTTGAACTTTGTTTTGTCGTAATCAGAATTTTTCATGAGAATTACAGTTAAGTTTTTTGTGCAGTTGAAGCTCATGAAAATGAAAGAAATTCTTTGAGCTCTTAAAAAAAAAAAAGTTTTTAAAGTCCTAAATTATAGAAGCTAAGAATTTTAAGCCTCAGTTCCCTGATCTTAAGTATATACGATGTAAATGATACAATTGTTGATACTTTGAGTATCAAAGCTCTCATCTCTTGTCTGATTCACTGATCCATTGGATATTTATATGTGAAGCTCTAGTTCTTCACAGAGGAGAAGCGCCAGCATTTTGCTTTCATATTTTCGTGGCTCTTTATCTTTCTGTGATATGTTCTTTGCCAACCCTGAAGCCCAAATCACCATTTTTAGTGGCCTGTATTTGGAAAAATGAAAATGTTTGGCATGATGTGTTGCTGTTTCTGTCTATAAATATCTGCTTGGTACTTTGTTATTCAGAACAGTCTTGTGAAAGTGTTGGGATTTATCTTAGTTATTTCAATTATTTATCAACTTGATTACTATTTCCAAGTGTGAATTGAAACTTCTGTATGCAAGTTACTGGTTTGCATGTATTGTCTCTTGTAATCAAGACTGGGCATATTTTATTTCTTTTTTCTTTATGTAAGAGCTTCATACTAATCATTCTAGATCTTTTCTTGGATATATATTGTCTTAAAAGGCCATTTTATTAAATAATTTATTTTCTGGCTTTATTATAGTGGATATCAGACAGCAACTGTAATAAAGCAAAAGGGTCTAAAGAATTTATGTATGAAACTTATTTTATTTGAATAAATAGGGTGACGTGTGCATTAATGTAATGAACATTTTTAATACTTCATCTAGTAAGACAGTAGATCGAGGAAAATTGCAATTATTTCAATATTAAAAAGCCAAACAGATTATAAGAAACAAAGATTAAATGTAGCTTTGTTTTATTACAAGAAAAGTAACACAAAGGTATATTTGTGAAGCTGGAAAGGTGTGAGGGTGAACTTGCAAAATTCAAATCTGAAAGGATAAAAGCGCAAGTAAAGCAGCCACTTTTTCTACTTGGCTTCTGTGGTCTTATCATATCTTCATAGGTGCTGTACTACCAGTGTGCATAAAGAAATGTTTTGAACTCTTAATTGGCTTTCTGCATTTCTGCACAGGCTTTAATAGAACCGTACCTTTTAATGCTAATATGTGCTTTGGTTTGGGAATACAGATACGAATTCAATACTTAACCATTTTCGGCTCATACAAATCTGTTTACCTTATAAATTTAGCTTGAGCATATAATTCTATTTTACACTGCAAATGGATCAATTATCCTGCTTTGATGTTTCTTGAGTGGTATGCTGAGAATTATATAGAGAGGTTGATGTTAATTTCTGCCTTTGAACTAGGTTTTGTTCAGTCTGTCCTTACAATAGACATATTGTGAGATGAATAGGTAGGACAAGCCTGGCTGTTTAGCTTTTGTTTGCCAACTCAGTGTGAATGAACTGAATACTTCAACCTTCCTAGGTTGTGGAAGTGCTTATTTATTTAACATGGGATCTAAAACCTTGCTTCTTGTTTATTGTTTGTTTGGTTTTTAGGTTTAACATCATTTGCAATTAAATAGCTGGTTTTTGTTTTACAGTTTGTGGACATAATATTGTTCCTTTTGAAAGAGGAGTGATTTGGTGGTGATGGAGTGCTGCCACTGACAGATGGACTCACAGGAAAGAAGGTGAGAATGAGCAGCTAGGTGAAGCCACAGAGGCTGCCTGAAATATGCCAGCTTCTGATGATCCTGGAAAATTAAGTGGTGTCAGCATACTCTTTACGTAGCTTACACTAAAGGGGAGAGAGGAGAAACATAGCATTAGTTTCAATTATGTCTGGAACACGCAACTTATTACAACAGCAACTTCTTTAAGTTGATTGTTGAAACTTGTGGAGGGATAGCCATAGGCTGGAAACTTGACAGTAACATTCTCTGGTGAACAGTAAATCCTATCTGTTACCTGCACCTTTGAATTTTGTTTCTGGACCAATAGCCCTGCAGTAGACTGTTCTTTTGCTCCTTGTTTCTTCCATTGAGATACCTGACAGGGGTCAGATGTTTTGGGGATGGAAAATTAGTGCCTTGTAATAAAACTTGTCCAAATTTGTCTTGTGTTGTTCTCTGAAGGCCTATTAAATGGATAAAAGGCCAAATATCAGGCTTTGGACTGAATTTAATGCACAGTATGTTGATGAAAACTCTCTATTGTGTTGTGTTCTTTGATGTGCTTTGCCCATCGGAGTAAATTCCGTATTTTGAGTTTAGCTAAATGTCATAACTGTGCTATTGGGTTTTTCTAACTTTTTTTTTCTGGCCTATATATTACCTGATTGTTTCCTTTTTAACTTACTTCTATTCTAAACACAAGTCCTGTGTATTTAAAATGCAAGATGGACCCTGCATTTTAATACTACGTATGTTGTTTGGATTAAATTACTTATGTGAATTTTAGAAGAGTTTTTGACTGTTACTTTTTTGTTGATTCCCCCCTCCCCGTTATGTGGAAAAAGAAGAGAGATTGGGGATAGGCACAGGAGCTGAGAGACATAATTCCATCTCTTAGTCTCATCTTGAATGTTTCAGAGGCAGATTGTGCAAAGGTGTTGTTCATCCTAATCACTACAACTAGCAAAATTTTTAGTTTAAAAAAATCAGTAGCCTGCATGAATAGGGCCTTGTGGCTTTTGAATGTGCTACGTGCATAAGTTGTCCCCAGTGTGGCCTGTCAGCCTACCTTTTTCTGGGTTTGCTTCAGTATTGGAATACATTTGGGGTTTTGTGCCCTTCCTTCTAGACAAAGATTGCCATTTTGTCAAGCTCTTCTCACTATCTTAAATATTTAACTTAACAAGTTCATGCGAAGCTGCAAGAACTGATTTATGTGGGGAGTAAATGACTTGACTGTTGGCAAATAAGGAGCTAAACCTACTTTTTCCTACCAGGTTGATAACAATCTATTCTATGTAAAGTTTTAAATTAAATAAAACTCTTAATTTAACTTGAAATGCTGTCAGTCTGTATTGATGTTTAAAATGACTTTTTGTGTTTGCTTAAATCAAGTGATTCCACAAATTGTTAAAACTGTGTGCTTCTTGTCAAAGTTCTGAGGAATTTCTTTCTTTTGAATGGGTGAAGCTCTTGACTGAGCATTCAAACCGGAGTGTATTAAGTGTTAATCCAGCTTTGGATAGTTCCAGTCACTCCTGCAAGCCCAGATTCTTCCATGGTGTTTCAGAATTTATTTTTTTCTTGGTTCAATTGATTTGAATGACTGGCTCATTTGAATCTGAGAAGCTCATTAAGAATTAATAGAAGAAAATTAAAAACAGCCAAACCTGCATTTTTCTCTCTAAAGGTAGAAATTAATGTATATAAAGGATGAGCTCTTACAGGTGTAATGTTTTGAAGACAGTGTGAATGGGAGCAATTGGTTCATGGTAAAGTCTGCACACAATACATCCTTTGCTTAGTTACTTTTAAAGCAAATGTTATTTGAGACGTATGTATTTCCAGCATATTTGGTGTTCTATGTAACTGATAAAAACATGGTTATAAGGCTGTTTTTTCTGCATTTGGATTTCCAAAAGCTGAATAATACAAAACATTAATAAAACCTAATAAACCAGAAATACTCCTTCTGCTTTCTAACACAGGAAGAATTAACATTATAAATATCACTATTCAGATAGGAACAGAGTGGCTTATATGTGCGTAGAACTGATGCAACGATTTCCTTCAGCATAAAATGGCAGAATTACGTATTAATTTGATCTTGCTGTGAGCAGCAAATACAATATATAATATAAAGGCTATATCAGTTGTCACTAGTACACTTTGATACATTTATTCATAGGATCAGCTGCTCTTCAGGCAGTAAAGTACAAATGAAAAAGAAAGCTAATGATTTCAAATAGAAGATACTTGTTTTTCATTTAAATAACATTTAAATTAAGATTACCAAATTGTAAATTAAGTAAGTTGATATTAAAACTAATGCCTGAACTGCTAAGCCTTTCCTACATATGAGAAAAGCAAACTATGCATTACTGAACCACAGAAAAAATTAAAGCTGATTCTGTATTTCCTCCAATCTTTTTGTAGCTCAGAAGAGGCAGAAGGAGCCAAAGAGAGAGGCCTGGTCTATGTTTGGAAGGCTGGTTCCTGCTCTGTAACTCCAGAAAGGCTTCCAGGCCTCAGTGGCAAGACTGTAATACAGGCAGCCCTTGGAATACATCATGGGTTACTTCTAACAGAAGGTAATAAACAACTTAATTGTGAAGATTTGAGGCAATAACAAACTTTAGTTACTGTCAAGTTTTCTTTTAGTTTTTTTCATTCCATCTGTGTCTCATACACAAGTTTTGAACAGTTAGATTTTTTACTTTGCCAGTATTTCCTTCTTAGTTATAAGTTAAGTAAAACCATGTAGGAATCAAAATTATATGCATAGGGTCTTCTTTCATACTCTCTTTTTTTTTTTTCCTTTTAACAATGGCTCTGGATTTCCTGTTTGAAGACAAATATGAACAGTGTCAACTCAAAATGATATTTCTTATGATGTCTTTCATTCAAAAAAGACAGCACAGCAAAGGGTTTTCTTGGTGTGCAAGAGCTTTGGTTTCTGTGTGCTTCTGGAAAAATTTGTAGATAATAGATGCATTAGAGTGAGTCTTGGTTTGTGAACAGTTTGGCTCTGTGAATCAAAGTACACTTAAAAGACAGACCCTTGAGGTGTTTGCATAGATTGGTCCTTTCTTGTACTGATCAATGGGCATACGGTTGTAAAGACTAAACTGGAAGTTGCATCTTTGATTTTTCTTTGATGTTATTGAAGGCAAGATTCCAGGTTATTGGTGAGCCTGCTGTAAGCACCTCTCTGCTATTGGAGTTGTTAGGGAGTGCCAGTGTCTTTTTAGAACATATTTCTTATGTTAATATTTATGAAAATTAAAAGGACTTTTTGCATGTGTGTTCTTGTCCCATGAAGCATGTTGTTTGTGGGTATGATTTACCATTTCTCTATCACTGTGAAAAAATTTGTTCATTTTAAAAATAGATTTCTACTTTTCTTTAGTATTAGCAAAGTAACTTGAACTGGCATTGCTGCAATCTTTTCAGGTAAAAGTAATGAAATTTTGGAGAGGCTGCAGTACAACATCAAACCAATAGCGAGGTACTTGTACACCACCCCCATGCCCCATTCCACCTGATAGGGCAATCCTGTTTTACTGTAGGATGGCAAACTGTACAGTCTGGCAGTGCTAGAACTCTGTATGGAAAGATAAGCTCTGTACTTTGTCGTGCTCTTCAAGCATGGTTGTATGTCGTTATTATGTTGTACACTCTTAAATTAGAGGGGACCAATAAATACACTGAACTTGGGTATAGTAGAATTTTTGTCAGAAAAGCATTACTTAGTTCAACAGTGCATGTATGCACAGGGTAACGTTAACATGAGGTGTAGAACTTTATGGCAGCAATAGCAGAGAGCAACCAACAGTTTTCATATATCAATAGCCATAGTTTCACTGAGCCTGAAGTAAGCTAAAAATTTATATCTGTTTATCTGAATCTCTCTTCAAATTTTTGTATTGGTTCTAACTTCATTAGACTCATGCTAGGTCTTTTGTGTTTTTGTTTTGTTTTGTTTTCTCCCAGGTGGAGAGGTCTACAGTTTTGGAAAACTGCCCTGGAGATCAGGACTGGAGGAGTCATTTGCCAATAGTCCTATCTTAGAGAATACTTTGCTTGGGCATCATGTTATTACAGTGGCAGCTGGCAGCTTCCATAATGGAGCCGTGACAGAAAGTGGTGTGGTGTACATGTGGGGGAATAATTCTGCTGGCCAGTGTGCAGTTGCTAATCAACCATGTGTGCCAGAGCCACAACCCATCAGTATTTCTGATTCTGAAACCAGTCCTCTGTTATCAGTACGGATTTTGCAGCTAGCATGTGGAGAGGAACACACGCTGGCATTATCACTAAGCAGAGAGATATGGGCTTGGGGGAGTGGCTGCCAGCTCGGTCTCATAACAACAACCTTCCCAGTGACAAAGCCACAGAAGGTAGAGCACCTGGCAGGACGCGTTGTGCTCCAGATTGCTTGTGGAGCCTACCACAGCCTGGCTTTGGTACAGTGTCTCCCTGTGCAGGAAATGAAGCCTATCCCAGAGAGGTGCAATCATTGCAGTCAACTCCTCATTACTATGACGGACAAGGAGGATCATGTAATCATTTCAGATAGTCACTGTTGCCCACTGGGTGTAGCACTGTCTGATAACCAACCGGAAAACCATGTCTTCTGTCCCTCATTGGAGACTCTAGAAAGAAAAAGTGCAACAGGTAGCCAAAGTGAAGACTGTCAGAAACCACTTGTGGAAGAACATATGCTTGTTGCTTTAGAATCTGATGGAGCAAGTGTGCTTTCCAGCAATGATGGCCAGGAAGACAGTGGAATTTCTAGTACTGCAAATATGCTGGTCCCAGACAAAAAAGAAGTGAAAGAGTACTTAATCAGTTTATCAGATCACTCATTAAATGAGAGTCTGGAGAAAAAAATCTGCACAGAACCTGAGCAGGTTGGTACCTAGTAACTAAGTCTTAGTTTGCTACAACCTTCTTGTGTATGTGACAATGTTACTCCCTTCACAAATGAAAAATTCTGTTACTTTAATGTAACTCTGGTGTTCCTAGTTTCAAAGTGTTTCTTCTCTCTCAGGGTTCTCAACTTTTAAGGGGAAGAGTCTCTGTCCTCCATCCTTGTTAAACAGTAAGCCTTTAATGTCAGCAGCCTTATCAGTGCTATAGTCTCTCTTCATGGTCCACAGTACCAAGAACCATGTAAACCTATTTCCCATTCTCTAGCTGTTTTACGATGCATGGGTTTCCCATGTGTGTGGGTCAGTAAGTTGGTGCTTGTCTAATTTACTTCTAAGGTACAACTTTCTATATGCGGAGCGACTCTCTAATTTCTCAGTCAGGTAAAAATTCTAGATTGCAAGTAAAGATTGTAAAGGTAATGTTAAAGTGTTGACCAAAAGGCTTCTAACGTTAATCATGTAGGGGTGGTATAAACTTATAAACAGGGATGGGAAATACATAAGTGCTGCACTGTTTTGTGTGATGTGGAAAATGGTTCAACAACAGTGTTTTGATGCTATAGCAGAACAGTAAAGCATCAGAAAATGCTTGAGATGAAGGTTCAAGAGCTGTTCCCAGCCCCCTGCCAAAATACTACAATATTTTGAAAAAAAATCTTTTTTGGAATGGGGGACAAAGATACAACTCAAAGCTATTAGACAGAAAATGAATCCAAAATCTTGCAGTGCAGTCTGGCAGTCCCTACCTAAGTGCTGTCCTGCAGGATAGTTTATGGTATAGGTAGTGTATATAAAGAAAACTGCCACTCTGTGGCCTACTATGCAAAATTCATAGCAGAATTCTGAAAATTTCTTCTGTCATTTCAAGTGTTGTATGTAGATATCTATTTCTTAATTGTTGTTAGAGTTATAGTAAGAAATTTTTCACAATGATTCTGGGAGATAAATTTCACAGTGCCTAATAGTTGATTTGTTATCACTTCTGATTTAAAAAAAAAAAAAGGTAGTATTAAAACCAAAACAAACTGTCAAATTTGGTCACTCAGCAAGATGTGTTTTTCCTGAGAGAAACTTATTCCAGAGAAATAAACATTTTGTGAACACTGTTGTCCTTCCTTTTGCTTTTTGCTAATACAAATACATCCTAGCAGTTGTGTGCCCCTCAGGCTCATGAGAGAACTCCTGCCATTAGGAAATGACTGAAACACAGAGTCTCATGCTCCCTTTCTCCACTTCTTGTTCTTGGAATCTTTCCAGAGTACTGTTTCCCTCACACAGTTCCAGGAATAAACAAACTTCGAGTTGATTCACTGAATCTTAACACAATTGAGCATACATGAGAAGAGCAGAGATGAGGACTCTAATGTTTCAGCATTAGTAAAATCTTTTGTTCCTCTTTGCTTTCCTACTCAAATCAAGTTTGCTTTTCTGTATTGCTAGGCATGCCTTTTATAAATAGCAATGAAGTACAAGTAAATAGGACCAATCCTTTAGCCTAATTTTTCACAAAAAAGAGAAGGCAAAGATTGTTTTCCTTCAGGCAGGATAAAATGAGATGTAATATTTATATTATTTCCCACCATGTAGTAGGTGGGAAAATGGGACTTTGCTGTCTTGTCTTTTTAACATTCGAACTATTTTGCAAATATGATCTTGTGCGTTATTTCTTATTTGGTGGGTAAATTGATTGCTATTATAGGTAATGGTGTGCTGGTGCTCATAATTGCCTTTAGTCAGTTTGTCCCACGTGCGACTTGATGATTATTAATTAAGCTTTGTATGGATACAACAGTAGAATAATGGGACGCATAGCCCAGAATAGTCTTAAGATAGACCTTGCCAAATGAATCCATGAATCACTGTTTTCCTTTTAAGATATCAAGGAGAGAACTTATCTCTCTATAAGTACAGCATACTCACTGGTGCACTTTAACTGGTGACAAAGAAGTTGGCAATAAGCCTAAAATTAAAACAGTTTTTACATTTGTTTGCAAAGATCCTTTTTTTTTGTATTTTAAAAAACCCAAACCCATAGTCTTACGGACTTATGTCTTATGTTGCACAAGACAAGTGCAACAGACAAAGCCCAGTCCATGTAGAAACAGTGCTTGGTCCTACCTTAAAAATGTAATTCTGAGGAATAGATGTACACCTAAGTATAAGGAGCTTCCTCATAGTGTCTTGTTCAGTATAGCACATAGTTTGAATAGTGAATGTATATATCATCATGCTACTGTTATGTCTGGTATGAGAGTCTTCAATTTTTCTTTGGTTTTAGCATTCTCAAGAAGAACAACTCAGTGCTTGTATCCCTGGCGCTCCGGGTACCAGCACATCAGCCTTGAACAGCTTGGTGGCCTCTTGTGCGTCAGCAGTTGGTGTGAGAGTAGCTGCTACATATGAAGCTGGAGCATTGTCTCTGAAGAAAGTAATGAACTTCTATGGCACACCTCCAAGTGAACCAGGATCTCAATCTGGCAGCGGTTCCCCAGGGCCTGAAGCTCTGAAAGACAGTCGAGAGGAGCAGGTCAGACTGGAATCCATGCAGGGGAAGAAGAGTTCCAGTTTAGTAGATATTAGAGAGGAGGAATCTGAAGGAGGGAGTCGAAGACTTTCCCTGCCTGGCTTGTTGTCACAAGGTAAAAAAGCATGTTGGGAAAACCAGGAGACTGGAAAAGTTATAATACCATGGAAGTTTATAACTGAAAATAAAACATGTTTATTGAACATAAATCTAATCATCTACCAAAAGTGTTTATGAATTATAAACTATATTTTAGGATCTGAAGGTGGTGAGGGGAGTGAAGACTAGCAGATACTGCGTGCTAAGAAAACCGAAAGCATAGGGGGTTTAGGCATGTTCTTCATTGGTCAAGTAAGGTAAAGCGGGCACGTTGTAGTAGTCTGGGCAACTTAGTGCAAACTGGCAGTAAACTATCTTTCATATAGGTTACATAGCAGATAATTTGTGTGGCCTGTAATCCCCACTGCACTGAGCTGCTTGAGCCAGGGACATAGAAGTATTCCAGTTCCCACTGTCAAACCTCAAAGTTAATGATCTTCCCTCATAGATTTTAGTGGTGGTAATTGCTCTGAATGGGTAGGTTTTAGTTCTACTTTGATCTTGGATCTGAGGCAAGATTTTAGGAAGTCTTGAAATCTTTTGTTCACTGTAAGGATATAGTTTGCTTTCAAAACATACTTTTTTTTAATGTATAGTTTGTTTTGGTTCACTTGCTTCAATATAACTGTATACTTCTCATGCCTGTTTAATAGGTGATAAAAAGTAGTTGGGATCTGTCTACTTTTAGCACATATGTTACTTCTGTCTATCAGTAAACTATCTTCTTACATGTCAGCCTTTGCTCTCAATCTTAATTAAGACCTCTCTAAGAAGTCCTGATCAGTTATTTGGAATGGTACTGTTACTGTGTAACACACAGTCTGAGCAATGTATTTACCTGAAAAGATGAGCAATTTTTCTATCTCTTGGCCTGTTTTCAGTTTCTCCTAGGCTCTTACGGAAGGTAGGGCGGGCAAAAATGAGGACTGTAGCTCTGACTCCAACCTACAGTGGTGAGGCTGATGCTCTTTTACCCTCTCTAAGAACGGAAGTATGGAGCTGGGGAAAGGGGAAGGAAGGACAACTAGGACATGGTGATGTTCTGCCAAGGTGAGATTTATTTGACAAATGTGGGTTTTTTTAATTCAGTAGGTCACTAGGAAACCTTGAGTATTCAACTTTCTCAAATTCGGTCAACTGCCTGGCATTGTGTTCTTGTCTCCTTTTAAGTGTGGTGACATAAGTTCCTCCAAGTAATGTGTTTTATGTTGTATTGTTATTGAATGTCAACCAGTTATGACTTTTCCCCTTGTAATCATTAGGAGTTTTGGTGACATTTTGACTTTGTCCAAATTGGGGTGAGGTTTATCATAAATTTTCACCCTTCATGACCTTTTTGACTAAGCTGGTTTATTGCCAAAAGACTCCATGTATGTTTGTTTTCTGAAATTTGTTTTGGGGAAAAATAAAACTTGGAATTTATTTTTGTGTTAAGAATACCTCTGATAATCTTTCTTCTTGCCCTGCCTGGGGTTCTGGGGATTGACAGGCTTCAGCCACTATGTGTGAAAAGCCTGGATGGTAAAGAAGTGATTCACCTCTCTGCTGGTGGCCATCATTCCTTAGCACTCACTGCCAAATCCCAGGTACAAGTGATTGTTGCCATTTATTGCTTATCTATGATGTAATTGCCATGTTTAGTGTTTTCTAGGCTTTTGTTTCTTTTGCTTCTGGAGTTTTGTTTTTGTTTGCGGGAGGCAACTTGGAAGCATTATGGAATTTTAATTCTATTTCTGCCAAAGTTCTGCATGTACCATCAGCATTATGTTTAAAGATTGCAATGACTTGATTTGGTGCATGCCATTTCTGAAGGTGAGAAGACAATTTGAGAATATAGGAAGTGCTTCTTGGTACATGAATCTTATATCCTTGATTTGTGTGTATTTGCACACTTTGTGTGTTGTACTCCTACAATTCAGTATGTGTCCATGTATATAAACTTATATTCTCATGTTTAGCTAACTGTTTCTTACAGGTGTATTCATGGGGCAGTAATGTCTCTGGCCAGCTTGGTCACTTGAACTCCCCAACAACAGTCCCTCGTCTTGCAAAGGTACTTTCTGTTTTCTGCTTTGTTCTTTAAGTGTAGGGTCTCTCCTTATACAAGTAATTTCTAAAAACTGACCTTGTTTATGGATATTTGTGCTATATAGTAATAGAACCCTTGATTTCTTTGGCTTATACTGAGAATACAATCCTTAGATGAGTTTGTGAAAAACTACCCAAGAATTCTTTTACACAGACTTCCACTGTTTTTTGACCACATGGAGGTTCTAAAACTGAGAAATGTGACTGGTTGTATCTTCTTATCAAATTTCACTGCTACCTTATATTTGGTTTCTCTCATATTGATGTTGCAGTGCTGAAACTTTTAAATACCTTGGAACACTGGTTTTATTCTAAGCAATTGCTTCTAGCATTTTTAGCTTTGCTAGGCCATGACCATGTTTGGTGTTTGTTTCTGTATTTCCAGAGCTGTTTTGGCAGTGGGTTTTCTCTTTGTTTCGAACTTTTCATCATGTTGAGTGGATACCCAAATAATGATTTTGGGTTAAACCAGACCCTTGCCTAAGTTTTCCACACAGACAAGCACCATAAAACAATCTACAGAGTTTTCTGGCTTAGGCCTTATGCAAATTAATGTACACTATGCTAACTGTCTCACAAATTTGTAGATTTCCCAGTTAAATGTAGAGGGGAGAATAGTGTCACAACTTTAATCAAGCTCACCTGATGCCCATTTAAAAATAAAACTGATTTATAGTTCAAAGGCAAAAAATCAGCTGTTAGAAAGATGACTGGAAGGAAAGAGTTTTTTCAGTATACATGCAAGAAATGTATTTGTTATGAGACACTGAAATAGAAAAATTACCAGTTATTGTACTACTTTTTCTTGTTGGGTGTATTACTTGCATGTGTGGCTAGAAGAGTGAAGTACTCTCCTCTCCTTCCAGCTTTAGGTGATTTCTAATGTTTCTCCCTTCCTCACGAATTTCAGGTGTGTGGTGATGGTGTTTGGAGTACAGCAGCAGGACTAGATTATTCCCTCTTCTTAGCAGATGAGGAAGACTTTCAACCTGGATTATATTACAGTGGCCAGGAGACAACAACAGAAAATTTGTATGAAAATAGCTGTACTAAGAGTCCAGTTTTGTTACTATCATGTAGTAAGGTGAGTGGTATTTCCTCTAAGTTAGAGCAAATCATACTCATTGGAGATAGCACAGTGCTGGTTGTTCAACTACCTTTAAGGGTGTTAAGTCAAGTAACTGGTTCCTAACCAGTCAAAACAGGAGTACAGCTTATGGGGTGCAGAGAGGAGGTCTAATTAGTATTGTTTTCTTCCCTGCCTGTTTCTTGGTGTTTCCTTCTGTTTAAGGGACAAGGAGGTGTTTCCAGTGTGTCTAACACATTTCCTTCCATGTGTGCGTGTTGCAGAAGTGCACCCGTATATTGTGCTCTATTTTCACCACAGTGTTCATGTATTTATTCTTCGCTGCTATTGCTCTTCATTTTCCTGTTGTTTCTCAAGTGATTGAGGGCACTGCGTGCTCTACTCCATTCTGCTTCCTATGCATCTTGTTTGTGAGTGGGCAGAAGGTTCCTCTGAGTTCTGCACCATCTCCTTCCCTCCCTTTCTGTGAGCAAAAGCACCAAAATGTGCATTTGTATGTTTGCGGGAGAGAAGAGGAGCCCCTGTGCAATTTTCTTCGTCA
Organism: Phaethon lepturus; assembly: GCF_000687285.1. NCBI lineage: Eukaryota > Metazoa > Chordata > Aves > Phaethontiformes > Phaethontidae > Phaethon > Phaethon lepturus. The sequence continues at coordinate 15,528 of NW_010523995.1, forward strand.
AGCTGGATCTCATATCTGCTTTGAAGTCGGTATGAGGTGGGGGAGCGTGTGCTCTGACTGCATGTCCTCTTCCAAGTTGTTTGTATGATTGCAGACCAATCTAAGCATAAGGTAACAAGAAGGAGGTTTTGAGGGGAGAAAGCAGCTCTTTGTCTCAGCTCTTCTGGGTCTCTCTGCTGCTTCCCTAGATTGAGCAGAATAGCTGTTGGAGAGGGGTTTTGTGGAGGGATGGGGATTTAGAGAATGAGTCCATCCATGTGCATGCATGCATGTGCACACATGTATGTGCACGCAGACACACACACTCTTGTATTCCTTCTATTAGGTTGTTGCTAGCCCTTCCCTTCTCTTGTAGGGTGACTTCGTAGGCTCTTACATATCAGACTTGGCTTGTGGGTTGCTTGTTGAACAACTCTTTCTCAATTTTTCTAAGGAATCCTCTATTTAACAACAAAGGAAATAAAAGTAGAGCTCAATCACTGAATACTATATGGTATTGCATGTGAACCAGAGTTAGTGAGGAGCCACAATGCATCAGCAGCACTTGTGCTGACCTGAGAGAAGAATTTTGCTTCCAACTACTGTGGAAAGCAAATACCTACTAATACCACTTGTGGTGTTAATGCAGTTATTAGTGTTAGTCCAATTTATTGATATTAATCAATATTAATTAATATTAATTACTCTTGTGAGTAAGTTGACATCTTTCAGGTCCAGAAAGGACTATAGTTCAGAGCATAGCCATAACATTATAAGCCTTGTTATACTCACTTCCTAATTTGTAAGAGAAACAGTTATGTAATGATACTATTTAATATCAATGTTATTGATATGTGTGAAGTATATTGCAATTCTAAAGGTGACTGAACTTAAAGTCACTATCTCTTAAACATGGAATGGTGGTATAAGTCACCTTAAAAGATGGGCTATTTATTGTCTTTTAGGCTCTATCAGTAACAGGAAATTGAACAGCATTGACTATAAATGTTTCTTCTACTTTATCATTCTTGTATTAAGCCAGTATTGAATGGATTGTTTGTCATTGTAGGTAATTAATACTTATTGTCACTTGCTGCTCCTAAATATATATTCTTTATTCTGCATCACCCTAATTTTAAATTGGAGTGTAAAAAGAAAAATATTAAAGCCGCTGTCTTTTCTTTCCTCTTTTTGATCTTTCAGATAGGGTACATAAGCAATGTGATAGCTGGTGGTGACAACTGTGTGGTCTTAGTAGACAAAAACGTAATGGGATATATTGCCAGTTTGCATGAGTTGGCTTCTACTGAGAGAAGGTTTTATTTCAAACTGAGTGAGATCAAATCTCAGGTTCTTAGACCTCTTTTAGGTTTAGGTAAGAACTTCTTTTAATATTTTCTTTGATATTATTTCCCCTATGTTCCACAACAAATTTCTTTATGCAAAATTTAAAAGCAATTATATATTTTTAAGATAAAGCTAAGGTGTTGCTCTTTTCCCCTGTTTGGATGAACAGGTGAAATACAGCTGCATTTTGACATCTGCATTATGTTCTTAGTATTTGCACTTTCCTGACTGATTCACCTGAAATAGCATAATTATTTGAGCTGTATTTAGTCTAAAATTGTTGCATTCCTGATTCTGGATAATGTAGCCATGAAATTGCCAATAAAACATCTAAACAGCACCTTGTGGTAATTCACTTTATTAATGGGTGCTGCCCTTTCATAAGGTAAGCTAAATTGCTTTCTGGTCTGTTACAGATAATTTGGGCAATGCAAATACAATCCAGTTGTTGCAGGAGGTGGCAAGCAGGTTCAGCAAGTTGTGCTATCTCATCGGTCAACATGGAGCTTCTTTAAGTAGCTTTCTTCATGGAGTAAAAGAAGCCAGGAGCTTGGCCATCCTGAAGCATTCCAGTCTCTTTTTGGATAGTTACACTGAGCAAGTATCCAACTCTCTCTCATCTTGAGTTGCTGCAGGCTTAATCTAGTGACCATAACAAGCCCTGAGTTAGACTAAAGCCGATCATAAGGAAAGCTAAATAAGTAACTGTTGTGCAAATTGTATTCTTGCAATTTAAAATGTATGGAGAGTTTTACACAATCCAATTCATTAGTGAGCTATATATTTCAAAGTCTTCGCCATAGTGGGCGGCTTCAGCTTTCCTAATGTAAAACTGTATGTACGTACTCTTCTGTGGTTGCTGCATATAGAGCTGTAAAAAGTGACATGTTTATTACTTAGCAGTAAAGATTTTGTAATATAATGTAATAGAGTTACTATGGCTAGGCTACTAAGTAAAGGTACCTTTGGGGGTTTATTGTGGTTGAAAAATTACTTTTCAATAGTTGTTAACTAAAAATTGTCTCCCACAAGAATGATTCTTCTGTCTGGATATCTGCTAAATAGCAAGTATTACACCTTTCACCCAAAAGACAGAACTGCTGTAGTACTCAGAATGAAGTCAGCATTATCCTGGTTATTTTTATTAGCTTAATGCTTTTGGGAGAGGAAGTCTATGCAGTCACACTGTTTGCTGTCTTTCTCCTCAGTAGTTTTTGTAGTTGCTGGATAGTTTCATCCAAATGTAGCAGAGGTCTCATCAAACAATACCTACAGGCTTTTTTGAAAACTACTGGCTTGACAGAGCAGAGTCTACAAATGTCCTCTCCGCATGTAGTCTTGGTTACCAGACATCTGAAAATCTGTAAGGGAAAAAATTTTCAAGACCATCAACTTCAGTTGTTATGCAGCAGCATTTTGAATGTGCAGCTAGTTGCACTTTTTTTCTAATGCAAGCACAACACTTAACCACTTTTACTGGGTCAGTGATAAACTTATGCCATATCACCCTAAAAGAAACTTTCTTCTCTGTTTATCAAATGGGTCATTCATAATTGTAAATATGTAATTTCTCCCTTTCTTAGTGTTTGACTTCAGTTGTTCTTGTAACCTGGATTTGCAGAATCAGTTCTCATTTACTCAGATTAGAAGGGTTTCTTAATTTCTTCTGCCTCCCTGTCAAAGACAGAAATACCTAATTCCTGTACTTGTTATTGCCTGTCTTCTGCTCTCCCCATTTGCTTTCTAATGCTTTACGCATTTTTCTGTGTATTGCATCAGAACCTATGCATGGTCCTTAGCATGGTGCCCTGAGCATCTTCCAAGGATCCATCAGGCAACATAAGTATTATCTGTTAATTGGGCTAGCCTGACACTTCTTCCCTTGGAGAAAGGTGCCTTTTTTTTAAAAATGGTTTCCTTTTTCGGTAGGGGAGAAGTGAAAGGTAGAATGTTGAATAGCAGGAAAAGAGAAATTCCCATCTTGAAATTTCCACCTTGAATATAATTAGAAGCTAGCAGTATTAAACTGCTGAAACAAATGGGCTATTCTGTACATGCCCACATTTGGGGGAAACAAACAAACAAAAAAAAATCAGGTTTTGTTTGCAAAGTAACCCCTCTGCTTTGTGCTAATGACAGCAAAGATGTGGAACGCTAACGCATGTTCTGTCCTCCATGTGGAAAATGAATACTAAGTGTTGCAGTAACATTGAGTGTTCCAGTGTTTAATATTTTCTCAGGTACTTAGATTACTTGTATAGTAAAAGATATTACAAATCTCATAGGAAACTGTTGGAAATTACAACAGTTGCTATTTCTAGGGATGTTCTTGTTTTGTAACCAAAGCTTTTTTTCTTCCCCATTTTAGGTATTGTACTTCAGTAACAAACTTCCTGGTAATGGGAGGATTTATGCTCCTTGCAAAGCCAGCAATGTAAGCAAGCCTTTAGTATTTTCTGGAGGTTTTGATCAACTAGCAAAGAACTGTACTGTAAAGAATTGTGTGTGTATGTATGTAGTAATGAGCGTGCAGAAACTTGGCTCAGCTTACTTGAGTACACTAATTCCTTTTCCATCAGATGAAGAAAAAGTTACTTCCTCTGAACTGTAATGAAAGTTTAGGTTAAAATGGTGCTGAATTAGTTCAATTACTTTATCCTGAAGGTGGATGAAGGAGAAAAAAAACCATAAATTATTGTAAATTCCTTGAAAGAAATACAAATAGATTTCAGATAATGATTTTTTGGAAAAGTTAGTCTTGAAGTTTAATTTTCATTGTATATCTAGTGTTTGTTAGTATTTTATCTTTTAGATGGCGCTGTCAAGAAAATACAGAACAGAAAACTTTTCTTTAAGGATTAGTAAGAGTAGATAATGTGAACTCACTTTAATTCTTTTAAGTTTATGGAGGCACTTTAAAATGAGGCAAAAATAACATTTTTGCACATGTATCTTCTCTGCATCTCAAGGTTGCTTTACTCTGTTTCATGCATAGATGCTCTCAAATGTGAGGAAGGAATTGTATTCTGAGGTAGTATATTTGAAGTTTACAGATCATAAAGTAAAGCCTTTTTCTCAGTTCAGTAACATTTTTGCTTAAGAAATAAAGTAATGACACTGTGCCTTTTTCACTCTAGTACTGTGAAGAAGTTGTTGCAATGATTCGGGTTTTTTTAACTCGTCTGAGGAATTACTGGTTTTCCTTCCTTCCTAAATTCTTAATAGGAGTAATTCTGTTACAGCTGTTTATGGAGCACTTTGAATGTAGCATATAAATGGTGGTATTGGAAGTTCTTTGAAATACCAAGGTACCTAATGCAAAGAATCTTCTGTAGCTGAGGACCAGTGCCAAAGACTAAATACAAAAAAACCCACTGCAGAGAGACACTGAGAATCTTTCTGCATTGGTCAAGATTTTTAAGGTGACTTACAGGAAATCTTAGTTCAAGCATAAGCTTATTCATGATTATTGGATGCTGAAGTTACTCATACTGAATTTTTCACATCAGTTGTCAGGTGTCAACAGCTTCTCTTACTGCAACCAGGGTCTCATTAGGTGAATAAGACTTTTTCAGGTTCTGAAACTTCAGGGAGGAGATGTCTTAGAAGTTTTCTCCTGTTACTTGCAAAGGGAAGTCAAGAATATTTTTGCTGGTAATGATGAATTTCTGCCCCCTCCCCAAAGGAGTGCCGTCTTAGTTGACGGTTAACAATGTCAGCCTGTCTTTTATGGATATGCTGTGATATGAATGCATTAGAAATTGTCCCAATGTTAAAAAAAAGTGCAAGCGCTAGCTTCAATAGAGGTCTCCATTGCTAGCAGGATTTTGAGCATTTCCTCTGAAAGAGTAGATGAGCTGTATACTCAGTGTTATGAATCTGTTATTATTTGACACTTTTCTACAGAGGCACCTTGGTGTGAGGATCTCAAAGTGCTTTAAAAGTGAAAGCCACCCAGATGGTTAAATTTAAGATTAAGAAATATGGTCTTCTCTCTAAAGAAGACTTTATTCCTAAGGCTTGTTGAACAAGAGAGTTTTTAAGTATTGTTATCAGACCCTAGACAAGGTATGTTATTTTGATGTATGAAATGGCATCTTACTAATCATGTAGAATTCTTGGGGACCCTGCTCTGCAATTCCCTTATCTGTTTCACTATCCCTGGGGCCTGCTTTCTCAGCCTCACCTGATTTTTGCAGCTTGTGGTTTAAATGCTTCCCAGCTGGATGTGCTTTAATGCAGATGTGTCACATGTGCCAGCACACGTGTGCGCACAGATATGGTGAAGGAGAGGGAAAAGTAGGTTTGTTTTCCTTTTAATGAAGAAATCCTGGGTTTGTGTGCTAATGTATTGTCTTCAGAATCATTTCCCTCTTCTTCTCTGAACTAGATTAGTTCTCCTTCTTGGAAATCAGACTGAGGATTGAACAGATTTCCTGCCTTTCTTTGAGGTAGGATGTAATTTTTCTAGTTAGGGGAAAAACTGGTCAGTTGCCTTGAACAGCAGGGGTGGGGAAGAGATGATTTGGATATGCTTAGGGAAATGCACTGGAGCAAAGTTAAGATTCTTTCAGGTTGTCTCATATGAATCAACAGTGTTAGGAACTTACTACTCCAACAGTAAGGGGGAAGTCATTCCACCTGTTAGCTGTTCTACTAACCAAGTGTTAAAGGGGAAAAGGCAAGTAGTTACTCTCTAAGTGGGGCAATTTAATCAACTTTCTTCAACCAGTTTAATGACTGAGCATGTAAGAGTAGAAGTAAACAAGTCCTGTGTTGCAGGTAGAGATCTACATGTCTATATTACTGTGCTTCCTTAAACTAAATTGGGAATAGTTTAATAAGCAGCATGCATTCGCCATTACAGTTTTTATTGGTTTACAATAATCCAAAAAGGAGCATTCTGTGCTCATTGATATATAACATCACTGATGTCATGCTGTCTTTTTTTCTTCTCTTTCCTCTGTTCCCCAATGGTCCCATCATTTAGAGACTTCCTGAGTAAAAACCAGGAGCTATTACAGAAACTGTCTGAGAAGAATGAGGAAAACCTCCAGCTAGTGGAAGTTCTGAATGCTCTGTTTTTCATGCCATTTGGAAGACTTCATAATTATGCTAGAACTTTGCTAAAGCTTGCCACATGTTTTGAAGTGGTAAGCTGGCTTTGTTATCTCTATTAGAATAAATATACACATGAAACTTATAGCTCGGAAGTAACTGTGTGAAGCAAATGCCAGGTAATTAGAAATAGCTTAGTCCTCAGAGAAGTTACTTGGGACTTATATTTGCTGCAGGGAAGATCATGCACATTTATTTGTGCAATCTTGCACCACACCTGCACAGATCACATGACAGGTAGAAATTTGTTACCCTGCCAGAACTTGTTTGTGTGCCTGAGCGCTTAATTGTAAGTACATTATTTTGATGTTTGCCTGTTGCTTTTCAGTTCCATCTGGCATCATTACTGTAGTGATCCTTGGCTGTAATACTTTACTAAAAATACTACATATATATTAGGTAGACTTTTACAACCCGTTTAGATGTATATAATTGTATTCTTCTGAAATAAAAGATGACTAAACAGGAACAATAATTACTTGTATGTTTATCCCAATATAGTAATTTAAAGTATTACTCCTGCAATTATTAGTGCTACTTCTGCTACAACTTGTTAAGCTGCAAGAAGGTAGATCATGTAATTGTATATTAATCATTCTCCTCTTAACGGTCATGGAACTTCTGTGATTTAAAAACTCCCAGCACACCAACAGAACATGTGACCAAGAAAAAAACTTAGCCTCCACTGTTACTTTATTAACCAGACCAACTGTCATGTGTTTGGTACTGATTTAATAAAAGGAGCAGTTGTGTTGCAGCTTGGTTAGTGTTGTTTGTCCAGTTGTTCAGAAACACTTAGGTCTGTCTGGCCTTGTGCCCTACAGGCATCTCCAGAATACCAGAAGCTACAGGATTCTAGCTCTTGTTACGAGAGCCTTGCTGTCCACCTTAGCAGAAAAAGGAAAGAAGCAGAATACACGCTTGGCTTCTGGAAGACCTTTCCTGGGAAAATGACGGTATAATGACAATTGTCAGTCCATTAGCAGCTTGAATCTCTTGCTGTTAGTGTTATACCCTGTGTCTATTACTGAGGCTACTGTCCCAGTTGCACTTCTCATGCTTCTAATTTGTGTTGCTGTAGTACTCTTAACTTCAAAAAGGTTGGGCCGTTACTATCAGAGACAAATAGCACTGACCTTAAGTCACAATCAGTGAGAAGTAAGCTTCTGTAACTTTGTTTTTAACCCTACCTGTAGGATTCCTTGCGGAAGCCAGAGCGGTGTTTAATCTGTGAAAGCAGCAATCGGGGGCTGTCCCTACAGCATGCTGGAAGATTCTCTGTAAACTGGTTTATCCTCTTTAATGATGCTTTGGTACATGCTCAGGTAAGGCAGCTTGTATCCAGGAATAAAACTTTGAAGCATAGAAAACAACATGACTTTTTTTCATATAGTAAAGATAAGTTTTTGCACTGTTCACTGCAGTGTTGCTTGAACATTTAAAAGTGGTATTTTTTCATATTTATGAATAAATTTGAAATCATCAACTCCTTTTTTAAATGTTTGATTGCTGTCGCCCTGTGGCTGGCATGGTTTCTGTTGGTTATTTCTTGGAGCAGGGTACAAATAAGGAGCCTGTAATGCTCAGTTTTCCGCAGTCCTCAAAGAAAGGAAAAAAAATGTTCAGAAAAAGCATGGGGCAGGGGTAATGGGTCTGTATTCAGTGAAGTTTTCCCCCTTCTCCTTGCCTACAGTTTTCAACGCACCATATTTTTCCCTTGTCTACACTGTGGGTAGAAGCTCTTTCAGAAGAAGCTGGTAATGTGTGAGTATTGTTGCTTGTGATGCTGAAACAGTCGGGTATCGGGAGGGAGGATGAGCATTTTGTAACCAATTATTGTAAACTAGGAGTGGAATAGGCGGGATACAATCATGTCTACCCCTCTTTCTTGTTTCAGAAAACTTATTGTATTTCTATGTCTTTAAAAAAAAATGTATAAACATTAGAAGGAATAAGGTAGTCAAGGAAAATGAGGAGTCTCTCCTGCTGCTTCTTTTCACTGCTGACACTAATATTACAGTGAATACTAGCTGGGGTGGGTGAGGGAAGATAGAATATTCATGCTCTAAGAAACCTGGCCTTTTTCAGGATGAAATTTCACTAGATTAAAATACTTTTTTCCTGCCATATAGGAATGGATTGAAGATTACAACACCAGAAGAACAGTTTGTTCTTGTTTCTTCAACACCACAGGAAAAGGTAGGCATATCTAGAAATTTTTCATGGCTTCAGTGATATGCATGAGTTTTTCTCTCCCACTAGGAAACTGAACAGGGAGAAGTATTGCCTAAGTATTCACTAAGAATGAAGTCTTCGTGCAACTTGGTATGCAGGTTGACTGTACACTGTGCTTGACTGTAGCAGTGTTCCAATTTACAACACTGTACTGAGGAGTGCAGAGGAGATTATTGTAGTTTCTGTAAAAGCAGGATTCAATGCAAAGATGGATGTTAGCTGAATTCTGTGATGAAATGCTTTCTGTTTCAGACCAAGTGGCTGAGGGCAATAAGCCAAGCAGTGGATCAGGCCCTTAAAGGGACTTCTGACTTAATTCTGTACGGAGCTGGTGGGAATGTGCCAAGACAGGAACCTCCTATTTCTCGCAGTGCGAAATACACCTTCTATAAGGACCCTCGATTTAAAGATGCTGTTTATGATGGGAGATGGCTTTCGGGAAAACCTCATGGCAGGTAAAAGTATTTGAATGTAACAGTTGAAAACAAAATGCGGTGCTTGCTGTATCAATAAGTAGGCTCACTCACAGAACTTATTCGGGAAGTGCAAAGTTGAATTGACTATCTTAAACGCGTGTATGGCTTTGTATTTTTTTCAGAGGGATCCTAAAGTGGCCAGATGGAAAAATGTACTCTGGGACTTTCCGGACTGGGCTGGAGGATGGGTAAGATCCTCTCACTACCTGTGGAGCCCAGAGGGCAAGCAATACCTCTTGTTGTAGGAGGAAATAACAGAAACCTTTTAATTAAAGGTTTTGCAGTGAATCTTACTGACTCAGGGTTATGTATTTTAACAAGATATATCAATATGTTTATATATATAGATAGTCTCATTTATCCAGAGGTATGCTAGTTGTCTTCTCAATAGACTTGCAACTGCATAATTAAAAACTTGCTCTTTCATAAAAACTGAAACTAATTGGGGTAATCAGCTGTAGGATGGAGGAAGGAAATGGTAAAACAGCTGAGGAGAAAGAATGGGTGGGTGTGAACTCCAAAGCAGAGGAAGCCAATTGAAAAGTCTGCAGTCAATTTTCTGCTGTATAGGTAACTTCACTTTTTGTGTTGCAGTATCTTCAAAAGTTCTGGTATTGTTCTTTTATCCTTCTGGAAAATGCACTGCCTTTCATACAATGTAGTGATGCATCTTATCTAATGTTTTCTTTGCTGTATTTCTGGTAGAGCAAGGTTTTAATAATTCAGGAAGGACACAACAAATCTTGAACTGAGACTTCAGGGTTTGGGTGATGAAAACAGAACTAATGAGAGTATGTGATCCTGATGATTAAGATAACTAGTACAGAGGAGTTTGAAAATAGGATGAGCAGAAGTCCCAGATGTTATCAAGTTATCTGGTGAAACAAATAAGACCACTTAAAAGTAACTCTATGGATGTCATTGCTAAGAATCTGCTTAGGGCACTATTGAGGCTAAGAGGTTAACTTCTTTCCAGAGGCATTTTTATATGAATCTTGTGAGCAGACATGTCTGTACTGGGTGGGATAAAAATATATGAGGTGTCCTATTGGCTTCCAAATGTATTTTCAAAGTATTGAGTTGGAGGGAAAATTGAAATGTGGTCTGGCTGCAGACAGCTTTTTAAAATACACCTTACCTATTGGTATAATGTCAAACTATAAAACCAGATTAGAGCTTTGGTCATTTGTAACTACTAGTAAGTGTAACTAACCCTGGTGATTTTAGGGTTGTTGGAGATGGAAATATTGTAAACAAGTCCCCAAAAGAAATAAATGGATTGGTATTTAGCTGTAATTGCTGGGATTATCGAATGCATATATTTGTATTTCAGCATGCATGCTATAGTCTCAATGCTCGACAATAGTAATGTCTTGTTGGTGTAGGCACACTCTCAGGAGAATGTTCAGAACTGGATTTTAATCTCCTCAGAAGGTTACAATCAATAAATAAAAGTTGCGTCTCATTCTTCTCAGGCATACTGAAATTGTGAACGGTTCTATGCCACTGTTTTTAATCATAACTGGAAGCTAGCGGCTTTTTAAAAAATATTTTCCATAGCAATACATATGTTTTATTCCCTGGAATAAAAGTGTGTCTAATTATCAAGACCTGAAGAAGACAACAAAGGCAGAAGCAGTTTTAGGATGTGAGAGGACTTGTGGCCTTTAGAAAGCTGTGAAAAATGCTGCAGTGTGGTAGAGAGAGGAATACTTACAACATGACACAATCAAGCAAGAGAAAAGCAGTATAGACTAAATTGACCTAGTGATGCTGGAATTCCTGCTTTCTCCTAAAAAAAGTAAATAAATCTGTAACTGCTGTAGTTTGAGAGATGTGCTAAAAATAATATAGAGCATTCTGATTTTTAGAATGGGTTTGCGATAGGTATCTGTTTCTGTTTTTAATGAAATGTGTTTAGTATTATAGCTGCTTGTGTTCCATTTCTGTGCATTGACAGGTATGGTGAGTACAGAGTGCCAAACAAAGCATTGAATAAGGATGACCATTATGTGGGGTACTGGAAGGAAGGCAAAATGTGCGGGCATGGAGTCTACAGGTAACATGTAGTACTTGTGTTGCTGTCATTGGAGAAGGGAGAGCAGGGCTGATGCTCTGGCACGCTGCTTCCCAAGCCTCTATATATAGCTTTCTTGTAACATTTCAGCCTTGTGATGATAGTTAGCTTGGCTTATTTTCTGCTTTGCTTTTGGTAGATTGCTCACAATGCATACTTGTACTGCGTTCTGGTATTAATATCTGTTCTAATGTTGCTACCACCTTTCAGTAATAGAGGATTCTTTCTTCTTAGAGATAAATATAACCTCTAATGGCCTTGCTTGTTGGGGAGAGGGTGGCTTTAAAACAACAAAGCATCAAAAGACCTTGTATTAAAGGCTCACTTTTATCCCAAATATACTTTTACTATAGTTCCTGCTTGGTGTGGCTGTAATGTAATTCCTAAAAGAAAAAAAGAGAGGATTGATCTGTTTTGGGGGCAAGGAGAAAAACCAACCAAAAAACCCCTCCAAAAACTAAAACACAACAGAACAGTAGATTATAGGAATCTAACTTACTCTTTTTCATTATAGCTTTGCTACTGGTGAGGTGTATGAAGGGTGTTTTCAGGATAACATGCGTCATGGGCACGGTCTGCTACGCAGTGGGAAGCTGACCTCTTCCTCTCCCAGCATGTTCATTGGACAGTGGACAATGGATAAGAAGAGTGGTTATGGAGTTTTTGATGATATCACAAGGTAATGCTTCGGTTCCGCAAAACACTGGTATGACAGGCAATTGCAAAAAGAGTAGGAAAGGATTTGGTTTGTTAGTAGCAGTGGTAATGCATATCTGGGGTTTTTTGTGTTTTTTTTTTTTTTCTTTTATAGTAGGCTTTCTGGGTTGATGATCTGAAGAATTGGGTCTAGAGACTGCTTTTTGCTGCTGCTTCTGGAGTAAATGTGGGGTTTTTTGTTTTGCTTTGTTTTTTCCTGCCTTGCTTTCCTATCATACTTCTGCCTGAAAACTAGCACTGAATACGGTAACTTATTAAGGTATCTTGTTTTGTGAGTGCTGAAAGCTTTATGAATGTCATGTGAGGAGTATTCTTTCATCTCAGGCCTATAAGACCGGGTTGTTCCATGATCGGATGTACGGGACTAGGTAAATTTCAGCTCGTGCTCAGGTTTTCTATTTACTTTGACAATGCAGTGGAAGGCAGATGCCTTCTCTCAGGGCACATTAGGGAAATGATAGTCTCAGAAACAGTACTGCACTAAATGTGCACTAAATAAATACTGTCTAAGCACAGTTCAATATAGTCTGTTTTTTTGGTCACCAGGCCAGCATCCTGCTAGGTTATGGGTCCAATCAGCTGGAAGACAACCCCCGAATTTAGATTAACATCTGGGCTTGCTGTCTTTACTATGACCATAATTTTTCCTGGGTACTAGGAGGAAAATGTTGTGTAATAAGCAGAGTTCTATTAAATCAATCAGTAGTTTCCCTCTAAAAGCAAACAAAAAAGTGCTTGATGAGTTAATATTTTCATTACTTGTATGGTGAAAATGTCATGTTCTTTTTCAGAACAATTTGAAAAGTAGATTGTTTCAAAATATTTGGGACTTGCAGTTAGTTTCAGGTGTTCTAGCCTGACCTCTGTGGAATTCCACTACAAAAATGTATTTTAAATAGTAGTCTGAAAGAGGCTGATGTTTACTTGTGAGAAATCTTTAATTGTCTAAATTTTTTTTTAATGGCATGACCTTTTGTTCGACTGTTATCCAGAAACTTTCTACAACATGATCTGTTTCCTTGCCATTTTTGCACTTCAATATTTTCAAGATGTCATGTATGACTTCGTAGGTCTCCCTCCTATCCCCCAAGTAGAACAGTTTGGTTTCCTTCATTTATTATCCTCTCAATTTGAGTAATCTGATTTTAGGTAAAGAAATCAAAAGCTTTGGCCAAAAAAAAAAAGCCTAAAATAAGCATCTTGCATCTTTTCTAAATAACTTAATCATGCAGATGCCTGATGAAGCCAAAGATTTCATATACAACTTAAATCTTAGATAAAGCCGATCCAGATCAGCTAACAACTTTCCCTGTTTCTTGTGTGCTGTAGCTACTGCTCAGATTCCTTTGGACAGAAATTGGGCTTAACAGGGCTTCAGCATTGTTTCAGGTCATCAGGAACAGTTTGCTCGGATGTAGCCAATTTGTAATGTGAATTGTGAAAGGAAGTTCATTATAGTTTATTTTGATCAAAAAGATTCTTCATTGCCATGAAGCTAGTGAAACTAGATTGACAGACCTGAAGCAAGTGCTGCATGACTCTTTTCTAATGGTTTCTGTAATGGTCAAATATCGCAGTAAAGCCAAAGAAGGGATATAAATGTACTACTTAGACTGTACTCTTTCTACTTCATTTTTCTTCAGAGGAGAAAAGTATATGGGAATGTGGCAAGATGATCTTTGCCAAGGCAATGGTGTTGTGGTTACTCAGTTTGGGCTGTATTATGAAGGAGCCTTCAGCACCAACAAAATGATGGTGAGTTGAACACCGGACTCTGTCCTATAGTGACTTTTCCTCCAAGTGTGGAAGCTCTCTGGGGCAGAGTGTGGCAACAGATAACAGTGTATGTTAGGCTATGTAAACCTTCTATTCTTCTAACCTTCTATTGTCTTGGCTTTTTAAACTGTCTTTATAATTCCCGCTCTGTTTGGACTTAGGACTACTTCAGAAACTGCTTTTTAAAAAATTGTTTGCTAGGAATTAGTAACAGGTTTTTCAGCGTACCTTTAGATCTGCAGTCTGGCCTTCTGTTACGATTACTGCTTTGTGTTGTTTGTGATTCTCTTTATAGGGGACTGGAATTCTGCTTTCTGAGGATGATACAGTCTATGAGGGGGAATTTTCAGATAACTGGACTCTGAGTGGAAAGGTCGGTATTAGAGTTGTCACTTGTAAACTGTTACCATCTAAAAAGAGAGTGTCCTTCCTTGTCATTTGGTTCCAAATGGATTTCAGTTAAATTGTTTATTTTCTCTCAAGGGAACACTGACCTTGCCAAATGGAGATTATATTGAAGGTCTCTTCAGTGGAGAATGGGGATCTGGGATAAAAATCACAGGAACCTACTTCAAACCTAGCTTGTATGAGAATGAGAAGGACAAACCTAAAGCATTGTGAGTGTTGAATAGGAAGTAATTTCTCATATGGTTCAATAATATCTCAGAACATAACTATTGTCTTTTTTTAAAAGGCCAGTTAAAAATATTTGTTCCAAAGAAACAGTAAGATCCCTTTTTTATTCCTCTTCCCTCTTGCCTAGGAAATAAAATAAGATAATCTTCTTTGTAGCTGCTGTTGCTTTAATTACTACTTGAATACGGAGGTAACAGCATGAAATTACAGGATAGCTGACATGCTGCTACTGTCCTATAGCAGTTCAGAATTTTATTTATAACTGACTGTTAGAACCTAATTTCACAGCTGCTGATGACTTTTTATGTACTGAGAAAGACTAAGTTACATTTGAGCAATTAAGTCGATCACAGACTACTTTGCCTTCTGCCAATTATTCTGTTGGTAAATTAATTAATGTGTTATTTAACAATGCCAATAGGGGGTACATTGGGACAGAATTAGCTAGTTTTACCACGCCTCTTCCAAATAATGCGTAAGAAAATAGTAGAAAAATTTGCTGAGTTGCAAAAGAGAGCATTTTAACACCTTGGCAAAGATAATTTTGAAAAGTATCCATATAACCCTGTTTATAACAGATGTGTTAGGTCAATTTGCTTGATTATATCTGTGGAGGAAAACACATTTGTTTTATTTAAGTCATAACTGAGATCTCTCTGAGTAGAAAAAACTTTAAATTTAAAGAGTTGGTGAAATTTCAGTAGTTGGTAGCACTATATACTGGTTTACAATAGTAGTAATTGTTGTACAGGATTCAATATCTTTGAAGGATACTCTCAAATTTCAGATTAAAATGGGAAACACAACTCTAATGTTTTTACCTAGATTACTTCTCAGTATGCTTCCTGAAGCATTCACGGGTAATTTCTTCTGACAGTGCTGACACCTACAACAGCATGTAAAGTTAAGCAGGCCTCCCTGCTGAACTGAACACTTGCAACCTTAGCAGCTGTCTGCTTTTTACCCAGTAGGGAGTCTATGAATAAATGTATGTACATATTTGTGAAGATTGCTTGTGAAATAAGCGTTTCATCTACCCTTTTTAGGCTCTCTTGAAGTTGAAAATCTTCTGGTATAATTTGTGAAAAGGCTTAGAGCCTACTTTGCTACTTTGTGAAACTGGAAGCAGGGGGAAATAATCGGTGTTGCTAGTTCTCATCTCAAACATGGTGGAAAAATATTACTGAAAGGTCTGACGATATCTGACACTTCATTTAAATCCAGATAGAACTGTTAACCCTGACAGCATTTATTTGCTTCCTGAAAGTTTTTCAAAGCCCTAAATTTCATTCTATGTCTTTCATTATAGATCGATCTACCTATAGGGAGAAAAATAATTCTTGGTTTTCTTGGTTTTCCTTTGGCTGTAGAGGATTGGCTGTCAGTGAGAAGATGCCTGAGCTAGTTTTACTCTCCACCAGCACATCCGTAACATGTCACGCAACATCATATGTAGATACTACTTTAGGGGCAGGAGCCATATATCCATTCTTCGTATTTATCTGTGTAGCTACTACTATTTGCTATTTGGGACATTTACTATAGCTATTTGGGACATTTTTATGCTGTGTCTTTTGCTCTGTGAATGTGTCCTGAGCCTTCTGAATGAATACCAGTGGTAAGGTAAGCCCAGTTAAGTGCAGTATGGCCTGTTTTCTTGGAAATCGAACCAGTCCTTTTAGTCTTTAAACAAACCCATTTCCTGGAAGACTACAAGAAAGAGTAAGACTGGCTTCTCTAATGTAGTAAGGTTCATAGTTGTTACCACATGTAGGTGTTCAAACCATTTTGATCTTGTAATGTTATGTTACATGGATTAATGTATGTTAGTTAGCAAGGAAAAAAATCGAAGGAGAATTTCTGTAAGTTCTTTTTAAAAGGTGTTGAAAGTCAAGACATTAAACAGTAGGTTCTAGGTTTATTCTTAGTGATACACTTATTTCACAGTAGAGATTAAGTATATCAGCTTTTGGTAAAATAGTATGAGATCCTAGATTGACATTATCCATAGGTGGTTTTCATAGCTGAATGTGTTTCAGAACTGTTTGACTTTAACCGACTGATCGGACATTTTATTAGGCGGAAACTTGGGATCCTGGCAGTGCCTCCTGATGAAAAATGGAAGGCAGTATTTGAGGAATGCTGGAACCAGCTTGGTTGTGAGAGCCCAGGCCAGGGGGACAGATGGAAGGCTTGGGACAACATTGCAGTGGCCCTGACCACCAACCGACGGCAACACAAAGACAGGTTAGTTCCTAGAGAAGGTAGTCAGCAAGATGAAGAAAGTATTGAGAAAGAAACTGGCACTCTTGACTAGAAACTTTAACTGTAAAAGTTCAGTTAAAACAGCAACAAGAAATCCTAAACAAAATCAGAACTCTTAATACTCTGCAGTATAAACCCTTTCAGGGACATACTGATGTTTAGAGTTCAGTTGCTAGCTTCAGGGTTTTTTTTCCTACTGTATGTCTAATAATCTGTATAATGTCTTTGTCCTTTTTATAACCGCAGCCCAGAATTATTGAGCCGCTCACATACTCAGACACTGGAAAGTTTGGAGTTCATTCCACAACACACTGGTGCCTTCACCCTGGAAAAATATGAAAATATAAAAAAATATTTGATAAAGGTATGTGACTCTCATGTTCACGTAGCTTTGTGGTAAAGCATGATGTCAAGCTCACTTTGTAAAACCTTTCCTTAATTCCTTCCATATTTGCAGTCTTGTCATCCATGTTGTATTCATTCATGTTTTCTCATAACTTCCTAATTAATTGAATTAAAATCCGCAACTAAGACTAAAATCATTATATACCTAATGGATACTGGCTTAAAGTTGGTTTCTGCTCAGTTACAGTTTTAATTTTTTTACATTGGATTCTAGCAAAGCATCTTCAAATACTTGCTAATTATTGCATGTTAATAGTACTGGACAGATGACTTGTCAAGTAGTAGCAACAAGTTCTTGTGCTGCCTTGACTCCTCTATGAGCTGTATTCAGCTAATACATACATTTTATAATACAATGGCATTTTGTTAAACGTAGCTCGCTTTTTGATATATTTGTGATATTTTTTTTCAAAGCCTGTTGTTGGATTTCTGACCCATCCTTTTGAATTAATTTTTTTTGTGTGTCTGGCATTGACCTATCTGACTAGCCAATTAATATCTTTCACCTCAGGCTTGCGATACTCCTCTCCATCCATTGGGCAAGCTGGTGGAAACACTAGTAGCTGTCTACAGAATGACCTATGTTGGAGTAGGCGCTAATCGACGATTACTGCAAGAGGCTGTAAGAGAGATAAAGTCCTACCTCAAACGCATCTTCCAATTGGTTAGGTAATGACAGTCTAATTTTCAAGTCAAGCTACTGTTGAATTAATTACAGATGTCTCAGGTACTGAAACTGCCTAATGTTTATGCGACGCAAGTATGCCAGTATCTTTACTCTGTTTTGGGGGTTGCTTGTACTTCCTTAACCTTTTTAAGGAGTCTTGAATAGTCCGTCAAAATAAAGAAATTAAAATCTTCACAGTGTATTACATCCTACATTGTACTTGAAAATATGGCTGTAGGGAGCTCATCTTAATGTGAATTTCCAATTTAGTGTCTCTGGATATCCATGCTGTGAAAAGACAAGTGTTCAAAGGGCATAGAAGAATAGTGAGGACAGGGACTTGCCATGTATTCTGTTGAAGTTCTTACTAACATGGATGAGCAGTGTTCCTATGAAGTGTTTGCTTAGATTCTTGAGTGCAATTACAGCTTTAATTGGGTCCTGCCAATTTGAAAGCAGAAATACTCCAAATTATTAACTATTAGAAGTCTTGTCTGGAGGGAAGTGATGTCAAGGTAGGAAAGGTATCTTTGGCATTGGAGGGGTTGGCCATCATAAGTTTTCTTCCAGGTAGATGGTACCATATGTCTGTTAGCTATGCTGCCTTAGTCCACCATGTGTTATTTCAGGTGACTTTTCTTTCCTCTCCAATCTTCCCTGCTAATGCTGTGGAAACATCGTGAAATGAAATCATACGTTACTCTGTGTATTGCCATTTAGGTTCTTGTTTCCTGATCTTCCGGAGGAGGGCAGCACAATTCCATTTCTGGCAACAGAGACAAAGGGAAGGAGATCATTTTGCAGTGGAAAATCTGACTCCAGATCAGAATCTCCTGAGCCAGGGTACATAAAGGAAAAAAAAAAAAAAAAAAAACACAACAATTAAGGAAGGCTTCATTTTTGTTCACAGTTTTTTCTTGGGTGGGAGAAGAAAGATAAGCACATGTTTAACTGATGGATATAAGCAGATTTTTTGTTTTCCTTTTGGTTCTGATAACAGATTCTGATAAGCAAACTTCCACATGATGGTTGCAATAAGCATTTCATCCCTGTTCCATGCAATGATTCTTTACTTAAGCTCAAACTTGCTTTTGTCTGTTGTGGGTAAACAAGTTTAGGCTTGGGCCTGGGCTTCAGAAAGCTGTTTGGGGTATGAGCACTGGGGGTAATGCAGGTCCAGTGCACATATACTGCATCAAAAACAGTTACATGGGGCTCACACTTGAGTCCATTGTTCTCCTGTGCACAGCAGCCTCAGGTGTGGTCAAAATAAGGAAGAGGGATCAGTTAGAAAGCGCCTTCTGAGAAAGGCTCCAATGACCTGTGCTGATGGTATTAGTAGGCACCTTGAGTTCAGCTTTCCCTGCTAGGCTTACAGCTTGATGCCAAGCAACTGCTGGCTTTATGAAGCCTGGAGTGTGAGTGTATGGAGCTAGGTCAGGTAACTTAAATGGGTTTTAGCCATTTAGCCACTTTTCTAGCTTGTGCTTTGAAGGTAAAGTTCAGCTGTCAGCAGAGTGGCTCAGAATGGGGGCTAAATTATTAGTGTGAAGACACAGGTAAAACTTGAACTATAATATAGTACAGTATTCAGCTTTTACATTATACAAGGAAGAAAGCCAATTAAAAGCCAGAAACCACAAAATACCTGCACTATAACCACTGCCCCATGCCCCAAACCACCTGTGTGTGGACTGTAAAGCAAAATTATTCCTAAGTATTTCTTAGCACAGATACTATTTGATTGATTTGTACTTATTTTATCATTCTTATCCCTCATAGAATAGACTCATACTAACCTTCTCTTTCTTTTTTTTAATAGCTATGTGGTAACCAGTTTTGGCTTGCTGCTCCCTGTATTACTGCCACGACTCTATCCTCCTCTGTTTATGTTGTATGCCTTAGACAATGAGCGTGAGGAAGATATTTACTGGGAATGTGTTTTACGTCTAAACAAACAAACTGATATGGCTCTTCTAAGTTTTCTTGGAGTGCAAGTGTGAGTATGCTTCAACAATAAAACAGAACTTACAAGAAGATTATGGCATATAATTAGATAAAGCAACTAAAAAACCCCTATTGTCTAAAGTGCTTTTCTTTGATTAAAATGCATCTAAAGATATCTGCAAGCTAATTAGTATGGCTGAGAGAGCAAATCAAAACTTTCCCCTTCCAAAAAGGGGTGTGTGGGGGGGAAGATTGGCATCACTACAAAACCAGAGTGAGGCATTTCAGATCAGGCTATTTTACAGCTATTTGTGCTCAATGTAGTTGATCCTGTTGGAAAGAGCTGTATCTCAGAACACCACAATTATTTCGTTTTCATAAGGTGAAAAATACTTTAAGGTACGCTCTCTCAATAGACTGTGTTGGGTTTCTTGCAGGAAATTTTGGCCAGGAACTGTATCCATCCTTGGAGAGAGTAGAAAGGTATGTTCATTGGGCCTTGACTTATACTATGCTTTGCCCAGTGTTTCTTTCAAGAAGCTGAGATCATGAAGAAGCGGTCAAAGAATTTTTGACCAGGCTTCTTGCTTAAGAGATGCTATGCTACTTTGTTTCCTCAAAATTTGCCTGCTACTTAAAAGCTACATTAATGATTTCTTACAATAGCTGTCAGTCCAGCTTTGTCACTTACTGTCTTACTCTAGTGAATTCTAATTCAGGAAGACATTTGCTTGGTCTCCAATTATGTTAGAGAATGTGGGAATAAAAGTCTACCAAGGAAACTTTCAAGCTGCTTGATTAAAAGAGTATTTTTGTATTTATTTATTATTTCTAATGTTTTGTATTGTACAATTTGTAATACAACATAAAATGTTATTTATTATACCTTTGTATACTTTCTGATTATGAGAATTGTATGTTTTTTATTCTTAATCATTATCTTGCTGAAAGTGGCTGAACACTGGTCTTGGTAATACTATAGCAGTCGTTCTCTGTGCTCCAGTAAGAGTGGTTTAACAATCATAACTGAACAATTTCAATGTTTACAGTATACTCTGAATCTGTTTAGGAATGTGTTTATGAGTTGGTATACTTTTATTTGAAATTTTGAATTTTTTACAGTCATTTAGATCCTCCTGCCTTCAGATCACCTCTTCCCTATGTATAACTGTGGCTTGTGCAAAGTCTGTAGTAATGGGAAGCCACAGTAGTGGCTGCACACAGATGAGCTGATACTGTTGGTAGAGATTGAGTGTTACAAGTTCATAACAATAATCAAAGCAAAGGCTATGGGTCCCCAGCAAGACAAGTCCCCTTTTTCCCAAATCATAAAGTTGAGGATTCAGCTGAGAAAACATGATGCAAACATCCACTCAGACTAGAAATGTTCCAAAATCCAGCAATAACATGTTTGAGTTAACTTAAAATGTTCTGTATTTTTAGGTACTAGGCAAAATTCTTACCAGCTGTCTGAATCCTTCACATTTCTGACTGCTTGGTTAGAGAGTAGAGCCCCTCCACTGTGAAGTACTATGTGGCATGTGTCTTTTCTGAATTACGCAGTATGTGATGCTCTCTGCAGCATTTACCCTATTTGCTGGGCCATTCTTTCCATTAAACAGGATGTCTTTAGCCAAGACATCATGTTTATCTGCTTCTCTCCTCTGTCCAGTTTCCTAATTTCTGTGAATTTCTCTAGGTCTTTTTGCATCCATCCATTCTCTACCTGCTCCATTCAGAAAGACTTGGGCTCATTTGCATATTAAGAACTAACATTTATATTTGTCCTTTTCTCTTTGCTCCAAACCTGAGTTTCTGATTATTGACAGCTATGACTTTGAGGTTTCAATCATTCCAGTATTACAGTTCCCCCTGATTGTTAACCATTAAGATTTAATGATTCTCAGTCTTGACCTGGAAGATAGCCAGAACCATCTGTAACATACCAAGGAATTCAGTACGGGCTTTTCTGAATTTTAAATGAAACTCATACAAATGATACATAGGCAGATATCCTGGATGACTTCGGCATCCAGGCATATTCCCCTTTCTTTGCACTGGAAAAAAACGTCTTTCATGCCAGTGGTACATAATATTCTGCTTTTCTTCTGCTGAATAGTGGGGTTGTTAAACCTGCATGATAAATCTTCTCATGATTACACAGGTATCATCAAATACAAAAGATGCCTGCTTTGCCTCTGCAGTTGAATGTTTACAGCAAATCAGGTAATTCTCTGAAATTTGTTTTTTAGTGTTTTAGTGTTCCTGGTATAATACTATCCAGTTTAATTTGATTGTGATCCTTTACCTGTCACCTTTTCTTTGTTCACCTTTATGAGAGAGGTCACCAAAAAGTTTCAGAGTTCCTGCTAAAAATGTTAGCAAATTCTCCCAATGGGGAATGAAGTATAGCCTCATAAATGTGACTGAGATGTGTCCATAGGATACCATTTAGAATCAAAAGCATGAGGATGTCCGATCAAATACACAGGTGAATTTCTGAACAGTTATGGCAAAATGACCTGTGTATGGGGAGCTTTTCTCTGTCTGTTAGCTGACATAAGGAATTCTGCTTTAAGAATTTTAGTAGTAAACATCTTAAAACTGTGAAGACAGTCTTACCTGTAGTGTGCCTTGATCCAGTAATTGTAGCCTGGGGTACTACACAGCCTTGGCAGCTGGGGCTGTTGTGGTGATCTGGATTATCTTCTTGGGCATGGGGGCATGCTAGCTAGCAAATTGTCTTCCTAATTTAGATGCAGATACCTAACTTCTTATTGTTACCTTGTTTTGCTCTTGCTCTCCAAACAGTACCACATTTACTCCAGCTGACAAGTTGAAGGTGATCCAGCAGACTTTTGAAGAGATCTCTCAGAATGTACTTGAGACTCTTCAGGAAGATTTTCTGTGGTCCATGGATGACTTATTTCCTGTTTTTCTCTATGTGGTGCTACGAGCCAGGTAGGCAGTAAGAGTGGCATCAGTCGTAAGCTGAGTGTAGGCACTATGAGCACTTTTACCTGTATGAAACTCATGTTTCTCGTTATAGGACTAATTGCTAGCTTTTTGTAACTTAGACAGACAAAATGGAACATTTACTGCTTTGGCCTGAAAAAAATTTTAACAGTTAACTGGGAAGTGGTTGCGACCTCAGAATGAGGTTAGGGAAAAGCATGCTTTTTTGCACAACACCATGTACAGAAAATAAAAACATTGTAATGGTATCTTTCATTCACCTATTCTCTCTCCCTCTTCACCATGTGACAGGATAAGGAATTTGGGGTCTGAGGTGCACTTAATCGAAGACCTGATGGATCCTTATCTGCAGCATGGGGAGCAAGGCATCATGTTCACTACCTTGAAGGTATGAAAATTATTCAGGGTTATTAAAAGCTTTCTTTAGAAATTAATCAGCTTTGAGCAATGATGATCAGCTTAGGACAATTGTATGAACATTAGGTTGTAACTTCTTTGATATTTTTATTGATGTTCTTTAACTAGGATGAACAAAGAACCTTAACTTAGAGTTTAGAATAAACTAACAGTTGCAGGTACTGCTAATAAAATGGTGCAATATGCAAATGTACTTTATTCAAATGTAATATTGGTTGCTGTTAACTGTTCTGAATGCTCACCTTGAGCTTGTCATTCCCCTGCAACTTAAAAAAAACTTACTCCCTTTATTAAAAATTGGAATGAAGTGCTACTTTGGGGGTTAGCCATTCCAATAATGTTTAACATTACATCAAGATGCTTCAGGAATCCAATTTTGAAAACAAACAAACAAAAAAACCTGAGCAACACCCCACCCCGCAAAAAACAACCCAACAAACACAAAACTTTTTACTGTGTCACACTTCACATTCTATTTAGTATTCTCTTTTTAAGTATGGAAGAACAGACAGAATCTATGTTTTGATGAATATCCTGTTTTACACTAAGACCTCCATAATGGAAATAGGTTGTGTTGGTACCTCAAAACTATTCATACAAGTGGCTCATGTGACAATTCAGCTGTTTGGAGCCTTTTTGTGGGTTTGTTTTGTAGGGAGGCTGTTAATCTGAAACTTAAATAAAGATCTTAAGGTGAGCTGCTAGGTGAACATGATTGTATTTTCTGTCTGTGCAAACTGGAAATAGCTGGGTGCAGAGGTTTTTTCATACCTGTTATTTTTATAGTGCTCCAAAAAGGGAACGTTTGAGTTGGTTAATATTTATCAAAAAAATCTGTGTAGCAGACTCTTTATTTTCCCTGAGTGCAAGTGTTGTCAGAGACATACATATTAAGTTTCTGGTCCTGGCTGACCCAGTGCATGTTTGAACCAGCATTAAGGAGTGAATAGCTATCAGCAGCAGGTCAGTTTATTTATCCAGGTGATAGAAACCTTTGCTTTTCAGTCTTGAGGGCTTTTGAAATCCTTAATCCCTGCATCCTTGTCCTGTAAGAAAATATTTTCTTTTTTGAGCCCTTCTGTCAAAGGGCAAAGACAGACTTGTGAGCAAAAAAATGTATTTCATCTTGGCAGAGCTGGGAGCTCAAAGTATTCAGAGTCCCACATCATGCTATCTCACTTCATTAAGAGTTGGACATAATTTGTAACTTAAAATCTGCTGGTTTTTTTTTTTTTGCTAGTTTACATACCGGAAGATTCTCATGTGTTGAATGTCACTGTATCATCACTGCTTGTAGAAAACCTAGTCCTCTTTTCTTGGATTAAAAAAAACAACCAAACAAACTTTTTGTGTGTGATGCTTTATCAGCTTACTGAGAACTGGTATGTGTGCTAAACTGAACTTTGTTTTAATTCAGGCATGTTACTACCAGATTCAACATGAAAAGCTTACCTAGACCATCATTTACGACCTGGCTCTGTGCGATAATCTACTCAGTGGAACTTCACTAATACTCACTTTCTTCCCCGAAATGGCACTTAAAAATACTCTGTTACAGTTCCTTTGTTACAGATGAAAATACTCAGTTGTTTCTTCTGAACTTTCAGTTTTAAGATTGCAAAACTGCAGCCAGAGGCTGTGAAGTGGTGATGAAGCTAAAGACTTGGTTTGTCAAGCACTTGCCAAGAAGAAATAATTTCCTATTCTAACAGAAAGATGATCTACTCTTTTTAAATTAACATTGCTGCAAAAAGCATGGCATCTACATAGAGTACATGTGAAAGTCTGGACCGCATGGCTTCTAAAGCAGTGGGGTTTTTTTATGATTCCTGGTTTGTCAACAGAGACATTTAAAGAGAATGAATTGCACCACAGAACCATTCAGTCTTCCTGAATTAAGCTATTATGTTTGTTTATTTAAAAAATAGAAATATGTTAGTATTTATAATGGGTAACCTGTAGCGTGTTTGGCTGTAAAGGTTTTTGAGGCATCTGTGTTGAACAGCATTGCTGAATGCAGTATTAATGTGCTGCTATGGAAACTGTCACACTGTCACGGGCTTCCCTGTTTACTAGGATTATAAATATGCAGGCATTCACCATACTTTCTGTACATGAAATAAATAAAAGGCACTGACCACTTCAAATTTTGGCCCTGAATTAAATACCCCAAATCTGTTGTGTTCAGTCTTGTTACCTTGAGGTCTGAGGACAAACACTTTCTGTGGAAGCCCAGGTGGTAGGAGAATGGGAATGTGCTCTTGAACAAGCTGACAGTGGGTTAAATTTGAGACTTTTGCCTTTGAACTTGTGTCAGAGTGAAAAAAGCTAACCTCATTGCATTTTTTGAACATGTAGAGAACAAGTAATTTCCCTGGGGGATTTCTGTGTGTGCGTGTTCGTCTGTGGTTTATGGTTAACTTTATTTATACCAATAACACTGGTGGATAATTTGGGTATTGTAGGTGCTGTTCTTTACCATGGCTGACTCAAAGAAGGGGGAGGGAGGAATAAATTAGAGACTGTTATAATGACTTAAGTTATGTCAAACTACCATAGATAATGCTAATCATATTTTTGAAATAGTGATCATGGCTTGTGTATTGGCACCTAAATGAAAAGAAACCATGTCAAAATACTGTTTTGAACAGTGACTGTAATGTAGCAATTTTCATAATAAAGTAAAAAAGATTGGTCTTTCTGAAATTATTTTAAGTTTTATCAGAGAAGGGGAAAGA
>NW_010523995.1:41334-42816 GCF_000687285.1 Phaethon lepturus
TCAGGATGGTGTTTAAAACTACTGTTATACTTTAATATTCCCAACAGACCTATAGATAATAGAATATAGACATAATAGACTTCATGTTTGCAAACAATTTTTTGTTAGCTTCATCTTATTTTTAAATTATACTGAATAATTTGAGGAGATATAAGCAATAATATGAATAAAAGGGAACCTATAAAAAAGTTAATTTGAGAAGGTGGGGGGAAGACAGACAACTAAAGCTGGAGAGTATAATGAAGTATAAGGCAAAAATTTGAACATTTAGTCTTGTTTGCTAGATGCAGTCTTTCCATACAGTCATGTCTTAGAATTTGATGTACAAAAAATACTTAACTGAAACCTGTAGGAGCAGAACTGCTCTTTGAAAAGGTGCTATGCTGAACAGCTGAGTAAATCAATGGCAATAATTGTCATCCGCAAAGATCTGAATTCAGGATTTATTTCACCTTTTGTAGGAGCGTAATCATTTAAAAACAGGTTGGTTTGGTTTTTTTGCTGTGTAACTGTTCAGTGTTAGTGTTTGTCTTTAAGATGTTTCAGAAGAAAAGGAGGAGTTTAATCTTCAGCTTTGACATGTGAAAAACTGTTTCCTATGACCTTACTCCCGCATTGATTCTGTGCCTTAAACTGAGAATGTAACTAGAGATGGGAAGTTTTTGCATAATCTGCCTGCCTTTCAAGAAGGTGGATCTACAAATATGTAGCAACTTCAAATGTTTAACTTCATTCACTGTGAATGATGTGAAGTTGAGAACTAACAAAGAATATACCTGCCTTTACATATATATGTGTGTATATATACACAACCTCTTAGAAAAAGTACTGATACTGCATATGAATTTAGCTTGCTGATTAGTGGAAGCAGACGGCCTGGGCTGGATTATTTTTGGTCTTTCTGATATATAGCTCAGTTATTAGCTGAAGAGATTCCTAGGATTAAACGTGCTTCTGACACAGATTTCACTTTACAGCCTACGTGGGCTGTGATGCATTAGGAGATCACTACAGACCAGCTTTGATTTGTGTATTTCTGTAGCTAACGAAGAAATGTGTTAACCTGTAGGACTTCTGGCTGTGTTGCTTCACAGTAATTACTTTTTCTCATCTTTTTCCTTTTTTTTCCCCCCCTTAAATTGCAAGCTGGATATTTCTTGTGCTGCAGCAGAAATTCTGTAACCAGCAACAGAAGATCAGTCGGTACAGGATTACAGATTCTTATGGTAATTGCAGGCATGGGAGCTGGAAACACCCTAAAATGAGTGCCCTATTGACTGGGAAAGTTGCTGAGAATACTTAAGTGAGAGACAACTTAAAGTAGGCTTTTTATGCAAGAAAAGGGTTAAGGGGATTTGTGCTCTTCTCCCTGGTAATGAGTAGTTCTAAGGTTAGGTTTCTGCGGATTAGAAAGGAGAGGATGTCCATAGATTAGCTAGGGCAGTGAGGCTGCTTGCTCTACTAACATCCAGCAAATACTCT
>NW_010523995.1:42847-43471 GCF_000687285.1 Phaethon lepturus
TGGACGTGATATATTCTGCAGTGTTGGCAGGTAAGAAAATAATGCACTGTACTTGAAACCGTTGTACTGCACAGGTGTTTCCCCCATGGAACTGTGAAATCAGTTTCTTATCATAGCTACAGCAAAGCTAACTAACCTGGTGGTATCTGTTTAATTCCCCTTAACTAAATATTAGAGATATGTACAAATGGAGAGTAGGAGCTCAAAAGAGAATTTTTTCCGCACTCCTAATCTTCACCAAGTGTTCTGACTTGAATGCCAGCTGCTGTATGTTATTGACCTATTTTGCAGAAAGTAGGTTCACTTCCTAACTGTACTTGTTGTTAGAAGCAGTTTAGGGAACTACCTGTTCTGGTGTGGTGAGGGATAATGTAGAGGAAAGTAGGTAACTAGGGGACTGTAAAACAAATCCTTTCCTTGAACTACCTACCCATGTATTTCTAAGGTGATTTAGTATCAATGTGTTGATGTTGCCAGGTGATTGCTGTTTGGCTTTGCTTTTTGTTTTTGGGGTTTTTTTTAGTAAGCCCAAGCTGTTGGCAGTAAAAAGCTGGAAGTAAAGCTGGCAGTCTCATCTGACCACGGTGTGCTGCACCCAAGTATTCTTCTCTGAATGCACCGCTC
>NW_010523995.1:43502-69887 GCF_000687285.1 Phaethon lepturus
CAATGCTCTAGTGGCATTTACCCCCATGTAAACAAGATACTTGCACCACCACTGGAGCTCTAAGCTTCTGTTTTGAGGGTGGCAGAATGAATCATCACTGAATATATCCAATTACAAAGAGTAACAGCATAATTTGTTCCATCAGAAAGCTTACACATGCAGGTGTGACGACCTAAATCTCACAGAATGCCTTACATGAACATAAAATCAGTCTTTTTTTTAACCTGTACCACCTCAAACTTGCAGCAAGTGGTTCTTGGGTCAAGATAACAATATATGGTTTCAAAGGACAGGTCTCAACCTCTTCTTGTGTCAGTTTAGCCCACTAAATATTTGGGGTTGCTTTTTTAATTAAAACGCTTTCAGGTCTCAAAAAGTGCACAAAAACCAAGATTTTTTTTACACTGACTAGAGAAGAAGAAGCTGACAAACTTCAGTGATGAGAGTAGCCTAATTAAGTTTATTTAATGCAGAACAAAAAAAGTCCTGAATAGGGCATGTCATTAGAGAGGTGCTGAATGTGTCTTATTACCATTTTTTGCCTACTCAGTTTGCTGATTTATAGTGGCTTATCTGCAACAAAAGCTTTCTCAGGGTGTTCCCTGCCCTCAAGCTAATTAAGTTAATTTGCAGTCTTCAATATGCCAAATCATTAATTTTGGCAAACTTAAAGATAGTAGTTTTCCTTGTTAAAAGTGCTCAATAACCTTGTCAAGCATCTTAAGCAAAGAAGCTTATAAGAGTGTGTGGGGGGGTGATGTTCTGAATGTCAGGTTCTCTGGTGTTAGAGGCTTGACAGCATCCAAAATGGTCCATTTAAAGGCAGTTTTGAAAACTGTATTAAAAGCAGGGCTTGGGTTTCCTTGCAACTCTAGCCTTGTATCAATAAGACCTTCTGGTCTGTCTGACAAACAGGGTCAAGGAATTTCGTATTCTGCTGAAGGAAGTAAGCCTTGTAGCCCAAATCTGGGATAACTGATGTCTGTAGACATGAGGTGATGGACTCTTTTTGACTCTAAATTCTGGTGCACTCAGCATGGATATCCAGTTCTGTCCTTAATTAGCAGGCAAAGAGAAATGTCTTCTATTAATAAGCATCTGTAATTGCGTGCAATACATGTGAATTGGAAGGACCTTACATTGGCTGGGAGATTAGTCAGGTAAGCCTTTTAGTAAGAACTTCCATCTAATTTATTTAGATCCCTGGGACGAGGAGACCCTGAGCTCTGGCCTTACACTCTGTGTAAATATGTCTTGGGAAATGAAGACACTGGAGTAGTTACAAGTTTGTTTGAACTCTGACCTTTTCCTTTAAGCAAGCAATTTAGAAGTTCTTTTTCTAAAGAACTGCATGGAAGCAAGGTATTACTCTTCCTGTCTTCTGGTAATGACTTATTCATCACCTATTGCTACTGACAGCTGCTGAAACCAGGCTTTGCAGTTGGAAGCTGCTTTCCTCTTGTGTGAAAATACGAAATGGCTACTACTTGATGAATGAGGTGAGCTGTGTTTTTTAAGAGCATGACAGATTTTGATGTTTAAATGCTGCTTCTGTCAGTATGGACATCAAGTCTGTCATTTAAAAAGGCAGCAATGGATGGAAGGGTTACTAACTCCATGTTTATTATTAACCCTAGAAGCCCTCCGATAGCTATACCCAAGGATTTCACCCCAAAAGGCAAGCTATCGGCATTCACTAGCTTTCCCAGTTTTTCTTGGAAATCCAGGGTCAACCTTCAAGAAAGACAGTGTGTCTAAAAGTTCTAAACACACTCAAGTTAATCCCACATCTATTCTCTATGGAGGCAGTAGCAATACCGGAAGCTACAAGGCTCTGGGTGGAGGGGAGGAAATCTCTTGAGTATTTTAAAGGGGTAACAATATTGGTTCTATTGGAGTAGAATTGGAAGTATTTTAGCATCTCCAGAAATGTTCTTCTTCGTCTCTGTTTGCAAGGTGATTCTCAGTGGTATATTTAAAAATTAAATAACTGTTCAGTAGAAGATTGGTAGAATATTCTTTCTTTGACAGCAACAGGGTAACTTGCTTTGATTTAGTTCTTTCCCATTCTGAGTCACTGTGCTGTGTGAGATCTATCTTAGCTAAGAAGAAATAAATATGATCCATCTCCCAAAAGCTAAAAGGGGCCTTGATTAAGGTATTCTCCAGACTATACTGGAGAGGGCTGTGGGTTTTTTTTTCTCTCTTCCTTTAAACTTCTCTGTTTTGTAATAGAATATAAGCAATGCTAATTGGAAATAAGGTGACATGCTGGTTTGGTTGACAACACTACTTGAACAATGCAGGTCTTAAGATTATGGTAATTTCACTACAGTTACCTCAAGAGAAAATATTCCATTTTCAGTGTGCATCTGAGGAGTCTTCTACAAAAAACTGAGGGTTTGTGCTTGTCTATTTTGAGGTTAAGGGGTCTTCTAAAACTTTCTTTTAATTAGTTACACCAAAAAGCTTTTGGAAATATTTCTTGCCTTTCATATGTTTCCCTATAAGTGTTTGCAGGGTCTCACCCTACTTAAAAGCATCAGACTGCATGCCCTTTTGAAGCTAAATAGGACAAAACATAGGAAAAGCCAGATCTAGACTTGAAATAACTGGAGTTTTATTCTGGAGAGGTCTGGGCTTTGTTGAATGGGGAAGGTACTGTAAGTACAATGGGTTGAGAGCCTTTTGAGTGGCGGAGCATCTTTATGGATGAAAGCTGTATGTGTCTTGAGTGAACCAACTGCTATAAAACCATGCATCTGGTAACAGATGCATAGTAACATGTAAAAGTTGAATCACAGCTGACAACTAGAATATATTTTTAGATGTGAGTTGGCCAAACAAATTCAGCTAGGGTTAGGGGAGTTGTCCAGAAAGCCCAGCTATATTATAATAAGGATTTTACTAATTTATTCTTTTTTGAGGGGAAAAACGTTGGGTTAGTTTGGGTTTTTTTGTTTTGTTGAGGGATATATGTGATCAGGTTTTTAAATCTGGACTTTCAGTATGTGAAATATAAGGAAGCCAACTCCTGATCTATATGTTATAGTACATCTGACATGTTCGGACATGCTCTTTTCTTTTGTCTTCAAACATCTTTTACCACAAAACTGTAATCAGGATTTTGAATTGGGAGTATGCTCTTAGGTGTCTGTGTAGACTATATAAAGCAAAGTAAACAGTCTTCAGCTAGAGAAATTTTAGAATTAGTCATAATAATAGAAAATGGGGCTTATGAAATGTAGTTTGTGGGATAAGTTCAGAAGTTGTTTCCTTTTAGGGCATAACTCGCAGATTGAGTACCATCTCTTTGTAAGTGCTTCTGCAACTGAATCTGGAGCTATAGACCCTTAGTTTCCAAAAAGGTGGGGGGGTGACGACCACACATATGCGCGTGCACACACACACACACGACAGAGATCAACCAAGCTGAGGCTTGGTTGTGTTTTCATATTGCTGCTGTTCAGTGAATACCAGGAGTGCCACTGTCCTAAGTGTACGTTGCAATGTAGGGATTCCTCTTTCCATGTTCTACACCATCCCACAGTAAAGATTATTGTCCTACTCGTAATGTCTTCAGTAATTAAGAAACAGATATTCATTACTAGATTTATATGTCCTGCTTTGTTAAATCCATCATTAGGCAGATCAACTAAGCTTAGGGGAAGGCAAGCTCTTAAAGGAACAGAACTTGGACTATTGAAAAAGAAGAAATAATTATAGCTCAAAATCCAGTTCCCAGTGTATGTGTGGTAGGATTCAGTGTTACATTCATAAAATATGAAAAATAGTTGTTCTCAATGGAAATATGATTATGCAATATAATGTAACACTGAAATGGAAGTGTTGCATTGGGTATTGGGGGAGGATCAAACTATATATTTATTAGTCTTTGCTTTTAAAATTATGATTTCTTCTTTCAGTCTAATGATCTAATAATTTCAATCTATTAATCTTTCAATCTAATCTTTGGATTAGAATTTTAGTAAGGTATATCACTGAGTATCCTGTAAATATAACTTGAAATGAATTACCAATAGTCAGTAATAAAATGTTTGAATCATAATCTCATAACTTCTGATTTTTTTTCTCCCTTAATTTTCACTGTCTTTCGAAAGCAGTTTTATGATTTAACAGGAGAGAGGAAGCATGTTCTAAAAGTAAGTATTAAGAAGTGCAGTAAAAGTGACAGTAATGCTGTCTGCTTTTATAAGCAGATCAAGATAATACTTTTCCTGCTTGTACCTTTGATGCTTTCTGTCCACAGAACGATCTGGAGGAAAATGGCTGCCTGTTTGCTCTACTAATCCAGGAGAGAAACTACTGTATATTTAATGGAATTTGGTAAGGCATTCACTGTGCATACAGTGTCGCGCTGTGGTTCACTATTGGCTGAGGTGCTCAGATATCTGACGTTACAGGGTTTTTTAACTTGTACTCTGAATCATCTCTTGAGTGACGAGCTTAAATATTTAACTCTTAAAGTACTGGTAATCATGACAATATCTTCAAACTTGTATCAAATGTGATTTGAAGTTAGATCAACTAGGATGTAATGAAGATTCTGCATTCACATCTTTCTATATAGATTCCTGATGCTTTGGGGTATAAATGCACCATACAGTGTTCCCTAGGGAATTTTCATACTTGTTTGCAAAGAAAAGTTCTGAGAATTCTCTGAAGCAATCTTGTACTGCATTGTTTCCTATCAGCAACAGGTTGGAGAGCTTCCTCCACTTTAGTCTAAGGGAACATTAGAGGTCAGTAATAGGTTATCACAGAAGTTTAAGGGATGAAAGGAGTTTGGAAGAAAATTTTAAGAAGGCTTATTTTTTATATGCGAAAAGTTCAGTGCAACATGCATACAGAAGATTAATTAGCCTAAGTGTTGGCTTCCTAAATTAGTTAAAAGTTCCTGTTTTAAAATTTAAAGAAAAAATTATAAAGTAGTATATGCTGCTTTTTGTAATGAAAGATAATATAGGAGGTTTTTTAGATTAGCAAGTAACTTCTTTGACTCTTCCTCTAAAAGTAGCAACCACTTGTAAACTGTCGGAGAGAGATGATGATACCGGTAAGGTAAGGTGTGGGGTTTTTCATTTGGGTTTGTTTTTTTGTGTGCTTTAGTTCACTGTGAGGAAATAGAGGAAAATACAAACTCTTTGTGGAACAAATCCTTCAAAGACCTTAAATTCTAACAGTGTTAGAAACAGGGATCCCTTTTTTGCAACATCATGTCCTTGTTCAATAAAAATTAGTAGAAACTATGAAACTCCAGAATCTTTTGATTTTTATTGTGTCAATAGCAAGAGGAATTAAATGTAATATGTTCTTGAATATGATTATTTTCTAAGCTATCTTTACATAAAACAAGCTTTTAAAAGTCTTTGGAAAAATTGTAACTTTCCATGGTAGTGCACTTAAAGCTGAGAAACAGACGATATACAAAATAGCTTGTTATTGTAGATGGCTTAATGAAGCAAGCTAATGACAATTCCATCAAGGAAGTAAAATATACTGCAGTTGAGGTTTGTCTGTCTGGATTTTGGATGGTGGTAGGTAACTGAATTTACAGGTGGGACTCACGTATTTAATTTACGCTTGCAACCTATTCTGCACTCACTTCAAATATGAATGGTTGCCCCCCTTATTTTAAATTCTGCTTTCTTATCAATCTAAAACACGTGATGGTATTCTGATATGAGTGTACTTTCTTCTCTAGTTCAGCATCTATCTTTGTGAAACCTACTTGGCGTGAATGCAGTACTCAAAGTGGATGGAATCTCCTTGAATAAAGGAAAGGATGGAGGTGCCAACAGTCTGCAGTCAAGTTAATGGTACTCATAACTACTTCTGCATCTCTCTTGAAAAAGAGAAAGAAAACTGACAAGTTTTATTCCTTGGTCCTTGTAACTCTTGATCCATTGAGTCAAGAGAGAGATGAACATGTCTAGCTAGAAGTATTACTATGTAACAGTTGGAATGATTCTTGATGTTTAGTGGAGGTATGCAGTTAATTTAGAGACTGTCAGAAGAGAATACCTCGTGTTTGTTTCCGTCTTATAAAGTCAAGGGTCTCTGCACCTGTGTCAAGAATTGCTAATAACTGCAAGAGGGTTTTTTTGCTTAAGGAAATGATTCTCTGTAGTTGGAAGGTTTGTGCTTCTGTATGGAACATCTTGGTCTATTTGAGCCCACTTTAATGTAGGGATAGCATTCTAGGAGATTGTTAGTACAAGTCATCTCAAAAAGAGGCAACCTGTAATGAGGAAAAGATCTTAAAAAGTGTCTCACCAAAGGTAAGGTTCTATTTAGGCACTATGAAGTTCCTGTAGAAGAGAGTTAACTGTGTTTTGGAAGATACTTTGCTGTGGGGGTCACAATCAGGGTTCACTGAGTTTGTTGGTTTTCTTAAGTGCTTAGATGTCTGCTTTCCAGAAACAGATGATTTTTTGAAAATGAGCTACATTTCCAGGCTTTTCCAGTTTGGATACTCCATAATTCTGCCTGATGATTGAGGCAAAAGTTCCATCTGCAGAAACGTAGCAGGCAAGTGCCTGTATAAAATCATGCATAAGGAAAATACCTCAGTGAAACTAAAGCTGAAGATAGATCTCATGTAACTGTTGGTAACAGGTCTAGAGCTGATACAGGAAACAATTAACTGTCAATGGCTATGAAAATAGTGCTCAGGAAAGAAATAAGTAAAGGGCTTCCATGTTTAGGTTAGCTGTGGTGACTGATAGCAGCTGATGATATTGTCTGTAGTAGCGAGTACTCAGCTACTCTGGGTCTGCTGGATGAGCTTTAGTTTTAAGAAATTATTTTGACTTTGGCTGTTGTAACTTTAGAAGCTCATAGTGTCTTGGGTTTATTTCAACATTTTTCTTGTATTACAGTATTACTCATTGAAACATGCTGAGTTTAATGTTGTAAACAAATAAATACAAAGGAGAGTCTCCAGTTACAGCTGTGTTGTATGATTACTTTGGCACTAAAAAGCAAAGAGACAGCTTGTGCTCACCAGAATACACAAGACTTCAGAACTTACTTTCCTTTGACATTCAGTGGGAGTCAGGCATCCCTTATAGTCTCTTCAAGAACTCTTATAGCTTAATAAACCTAACTCCTAGCATTTTGTATGGTATTGTATTAGTGCCGTTACAAACATTGTATTTCTTGGGAAGAGTGTCATGTACCAGAAATGATCTGTTGTCATTTCTGAGGTAAAATTAAATTCCATGCACTCAAAGATCCAGTTTGTATCTAGGCCTGACTTTGTGTAACATCTTAACTTTCTGTCACCTCTTAGTTTCTGCCTCCTTGAGATTTTTAGAAAGACACTGGATTTTTTGGTTTTCCACTGTTAGAATACTGTTAGAACAACATTAGAATACTGTTCCTAACAGATCAAGTGCTGCTTCTAATAGTAAGAACGGGTCTTCCCCTTTCTTGGGATGTGTTGTGGGTGTCTGTGACAACTGTATGTATTTGGTAGGAATTTGCATTTTTTTAGTGATAGACAGATGGTCCCTGGCTGAAACAGTGGATCATCCAAAAGAAAAGCCTATAAAATGAATGTGGCAATTTTTTATGTTTATCTCCTCTCAGTAGGAGGTACAAGCTTGAACCCAGATTGATAGGTGTGAGATTCCCTGTGTGTTTTTCTCACAGGTCAGTTGAAAATTGCTACTATTGACCTAACCCTGCTGGTTAATAACATAATAAAATAAAGCTCTCATGCAGCAGAGTTGATTGTGGGAAACAAGCAAAGCAGACGGGAAATGGCTGCATTTCTTAAAAGTATAAACTGAGAAAAGGTGTTTTTTTAAAGGCCTGGGTCACTGGTTGGTTTTGACTGGTCTTCTATTTGAAATGAAATGTCTTGCGCTTTTCTGTTTCTTGGGCTCAGGTATATCTCATGTTCTGACTCTAGTGCTACAAGAACTGAGCTTGCTCTGTAAGAGAGATGTCAACGGTGTTGGCATGTTATATGACCTGCTCAGATCTCGCTGGCTGCAAGCACTTCTAAAGGTAAAGTAGTATTCAGCTGTGAAGGTAAAGGTTTCCTAGAGAACAATTTCTAGGGGATAACTACTTTATTTTGCTGTATCACGACAATAAATGCTTATTTACCCTAAGTGCTGATAGTCCTAACATCAGCAAAAAGATGAACAAAACGACTTTTGCTTTAAAGACAAAAAAATAAAATATCCTCTTTTGTAATGTTCTAGACATTAAAGCTCTTCTACTTTAGACATCCATATTAAGGCCACTGAGATGGAGACAGGCTGAACACAGCACTGCTCAGCTGTCTTTTCCATTTTTAAATCTATGTATGGCTATGCATCCCACTTCTTGGCATGGATGCTTGTGAAATTGTATTTTTTTGTTGTTGTTTTGCCCACACTGATCTGATGTGTAGTTGAAGATTTTATGTTATAGAACAGATTTTTGGCTGGTGTTTCTTGAGCAGAATTGTTATCTCTGAGATAAATTATGTACAAATTCTGCTTTTCCTCTAACAAGGGTTTTTAAAATCTTTAGATTTTAAAGAAGAAAAACTTAAGGTGTATAAGAATGTCTATAAGGTCATTTTAAATACAGGAATTTATTGTTTTAAGTTAAATTTACTTTGTTAATTATGCCTGTGACTAGGGGAAGGAAGCAAGCAAGCTACAAGTCAGAGAATTGATTGTATCAGGTGATTGTTCTCTGTAATCAGCTTTTCTTATTGGAAAAATCAAAATTACAGCATAACTGTCTAGCTGGATGATAATATGGAAAGACAAAGAATTATAGACTCAATTCCAGATGCATTAGACATTAAGGATTGAGATTGCAAGCTCTTTGGCTCTAGCTGGACTGAGAAATTCCTAGAAATAAAATATTGTCCTTTGTGTGTTGTGTGTGTATCTATATAATCATGTGAACAGATCTTATCATTGCATTGTCTTTTCTATCATGACATGCAACAGATTTATGAATGCCTCCAACAATACCTCGGAAAAAGACCAGTTCCTGTCACGCTGCAGGCACGTGCATTGACTCATGAGGTAAGACTGTATACATAGTGTATTGCTTTACTTATGCATACCAAAGTAGTCAACTTAGCTGCAGATAACAGCATTCTGGTATTTGTTTTGTGTCTCAGGTCTGAGTATACTCTATAAACTTGAAAGATTCTCTCCTCACACATTTGTCAAACTCCTCAATAGCTCTTACTGTGTTAAGAGAGGGGGGATGAGAAATGCGTACAACTGTGATCACTAGACTGCATGAGCCCTGTCCAGTGTAATGAACACAAGTAATTTGTTTTAACCACTGGCCATATATTTTTCTTCCCATGTAACTGTGTGGTTCATTGTTATGGCTAGAATCAGTCTGACATGAGGATTTTGAAAAGCTTTTTGGATTTTTCTAATCATAATAGCTGATTAATTCTTAAATTTCTGAATTAGAGGGAGAGTTAATGACTAAGTGGAGAAGTTATGAGATTGAGGCACAGAAGAAAAAAAGTAATTTAGAGAGCATGGCACTGTGCCTGAACTAAATTAAGGCTGGCTGAGTGTTGTGCAGCTGTGCTCATATAGTCCAATTCTAGAGCAAACCGTATGGATATGCTCAGAGTCCAATAACGTGGGTAGTTTGACACTCTTACTATGCCATATTCCTCTAAGTTCAATTTAGAGCTTTCTAAATTAATTGTCCACCAGAACCAGCCTGTGCTTTCTCTCCTACATTTAACAGGTGGTAGAGTTACTGCGTGAAGCCCCTCAATCTGGAGAGATCAAAGAGCTAAAACGACTACTGCGAGCTCCGCACTTAAAGGCAAGTCCTGCTTAAGGAAAGAAAAAGTTTGCTCAAAGAGCTGTCTGCACTGGGGAGGGAAACAGATGGCCAGCTCTTCACAAGAATTGGCAAAGGAGCCAGAAGAGACATAGTTTCCTAGTCATGAACTAACCTAGTTGTGAAATCAGATATGGACTGTGTACCTGAAGTACCTGCAGTGGACTGCATTTTATTTAAAGGCTATGTTTGAGAGACATGTTTCTTACAAAGTTAAATTCTGAGCAGCTGATGCAGACATATAAACCCAAATTTTCCTTGTAATGGCAAAACCTGCCTTCTTTACCCTTTACTCCTCTACATCTTTTCTAAGCTTTCCAGAAGAGAGAGAGAGGGGAACTGGCCTTAAATTTTTTATTTCAGTTCGAATTTCCAAGTGGAAAGAAGAAAATGTCACTGTGTGAAAGCAATCTATGTTCACAATAGGAATTTGTTTGCCAGTTTCTGTTTTCTGACCAGTCACTGTTCAAAGCTGTTCTTTGCTTATGGGTTGGTTGGTTTGCTTGTTTTTGTTTGTAACAGGCCTTGCTATCTGCTCATGATACTGTGGCCCAGAAAGATTTTGAACCAACCCTTCCACCACTGCCAGACAACATACCTGAAAATGAGGAAGCTATGAGGATTGTCTGCTTAGTGAAAAACAACCAGCCTCTGGTGAGGGAGCTTTCTGATGTGTGTCAAATTATTTTAACTTATGCAAGTACTGATAATGCACCCCATGCATGTTGGTTTCTTTCTAGTAATGTTACAGAGATTGTGTGCATTCTTGTCCAATTGTCACAGAATCACAAGAACTGTTAAGGTTAGAAAGGACTTTAGGAGACCATCTAGCCCTGCTCAGTGCAGGTACAACTAAAGCAGGTTGTTCAGTGCTTTGTCCGTCCGCTCAGGGTTTGAACATTTGGCAGATGTTTTTATCTCATAATGAAAATGCAAATAGGATTGAGAGCTATTCCTTTGGCCAAAATAGTAAGGAAGGGAGGAGAGACTGAAAGGTTCTTTAGAAATTATTTCCATTTATAACCAGAAAGCATTGTATAGCTTAACTGATCTGTTTTAGGAAAAGATAGCTGTAATATCTGATACAGAAAAGATTTCTTACGGTCAGTCAATGAGGTTATCTTAATATGATGGAAGTTGAAGACATTGAAGGACTTGGTACTATTAACATTACATTATAACTAGATCTGTGTGGTGTTAAAAAGACTGTTATCTTTCAATGCCTTTTTGTCATTGCGAAGATCAGACTTGTGATTTGAAAGGAAACTTACAGGGGTTCTTCAGTAATCAGTATGTTTTTTCTTTGTTTTTATTTGCCAGGGTGCCACCATTAAACGCCATGAGATAACAGGTGACATAACGGTTGCCCGCGTGATCCATGGTGGGCTAGCAGACAGAAGTGGTATGTGTAATTTGAAACAGTGATACAAAAAATTGAACTTGAAATAAGATATTTGAAGTAACATAATAGCTTAGCTTCTACAATTAGTCTTCCATTACAGAGCAGGAAGATGTGTACATTGGACAGCACTGTAGATAGTGATACATTGCTGTGACTTTGATTCTGGTTTCATTAATTCTCATATGAATGTGCTATGTTTGAGACTGAGTTGAGGTACAAATCCAGTTTTCATTATGTATTCTTGGCACCAATACTTGGATAGTCTGTCATGAGATTGATCAGGAATATCCCAAACTGCAGTGTAGTATGAATACCAGCAACTCATTCCTTAATGGAGAAATGGAAAGCATCGGTAGTCTGGATTCTATAAGATAATGGGCTTTAAGGAATGTGTAGTAATACTTCTTGGCAACTAGTCTACTAAAGACTGTGGTAGCATTAGTTGCCAAGCAATCTTCCAAGGAGTTTCCTTGGAAATGTTACTACTTTGTTATCCTAGAATTGAACGTGTTTCATGTTCCTTGGGAAATATAACTAAAATGTAAACCATCAGAAGACTTGAACTGTGATCATTACAAAATAGTTCCTTTTAGTATTTTCTGGCCTTTGTATAGAGAAGAAACCCCAAACTATAGGCAATAGCTGATAAAGTTTCTAGGTTGATGAATGTTTTAATTGAGCTGAAGGAAAATGTAAACAATATTGTGAAGACTTTGTAAAGGACAGAGAGGAGTCCCAAGGCCTCCCACTGCACCTGGAATTTTTAAGGGTCTGATTCTTTTTTTTTTAAGGGTCTCATGTTCTATTAATATAATGGGTTTAGCTAGAATAGGTTCAGAAATTACTTTGCGAAATGGAGCTATATTAAAATGTTTCTGCTACTTTTAAGACAAATCATCAATAGATTGTAAGCATGTTGTCTGAGGGAGGTGCAAGGAAATAAGAAAATGGCAGCATGCAAGCTTCTTGTGACCCACAGAAGTCTGCGGTCCTATCTAGGGGCAGTATAGCCTAAATCCAAAATGTCTTTCTGCATACCTGGTATATGGAAACCTTTAATGCCGACCTCCAAACCTGTAGTATATCTCTGTGTCCCTGCCTCATCTACTCAAGATAATCCATGCTGTGATAAAACTGCTGTTGCTTTCATCCTTGTTTTCACTGTAGGGTTGCTGTATGCTGGAGACAAACTGGTGGAAGTAAATGGAGTTCCTGTTGAGGGACTTGAGCCTGAGCAAGTTATTAATATTCTGGTATTGAATCTGTTCTACTTTGTACCTTAAGAGTAACTGTTTTTTACACATATGCACACACTCTTGGAGGAGAAAGTCTGAATTTTTTAACAGAAAATTCACATTGGTTCCTTACTGTGGATGAAGTTCACAGCTGCTCATGAAATCAGAATATGAAACCAGAATTAAATCTAACCCCTGTTCTGGACAGGAATTAACTTAGTTGTGGCTATTCTACCTGCAGCTTCTGGGAGGAAGAATAACTTATTCAGACTTTACTGATTCATAATTTTTCTGGAAGTTCCGCTCAATTAATATTGCACAAGAAAGTAGTGGAAAGGTGCTGTTCTAATAACACTCCATGTTACAAAATGCACTAAAGCAGAGTGAATGAGCTTGTAAGCGACATATCTCACCTTGCAAAAAAGGGCAGCGGTAATTACTGTTGTCAAAATTCTCATAAAGTCTGAGCTGTCCCTGTTATTTATCATTTTACTCACAATCTTTCAGCGTTCTTCACTGCAAAGTGTTATGCCAGTCAATAAGGTATTGCGGTATATAATCAGTATCAAGTCTTTCTGTGTGGTGTTTCCCTGGTTGTACTATTTCTAGGTATAAGAAATACAAACTCTATTGGAATGCTTAATTCTTAATTATTTACATTTTTACTCCCCCTTCACATAACCTGTCTAACTAGACTCTGCCACAAATTTAAATTAGTTTTCAGTAGAAAAGTTTGGTATGAATTAATGTTGAAATTACATCTATTTACAATGAAACATAGATGTCATTGAATTAAAAATATTTAGCAAGACTGAAGTTCTGTTCTTGAGTTTCCTTTTTTCCTTTTGAAAAAAGACAGTATTGTCATATTGGCTGTCCCTAAATTCTATTTGTAATATAGACATTCTAGTAACCTCAAAGCTCTGCTGTGTTAAGTTTATGCTGCCAATGTTTGGTTATTTGTGTTGAATACCAGTCATATTTTAATCCTGTTTTTAATCATTTAGGCCCTGTCTCAGGGGACAATTATGTTCAAATTAATTCCAGTTTCTGATCGGCCTGTCAGCAACCAAACAACAGTAAGAGACATTCTTTTTTCCAGATTGTTACTGCAAACAGCTACCCGTCTAATGGTGTCATATGAAGAAATGGTGTTGCTTAGAAGTTTATTGCAATCCTTAAAGCGTTACTTGCCTTTATGGCTACCTCTCAGCTGACATCAGTATGCTGTTGCTGAAGCAGTAAAGATAGCAAGCTGAAATATAGTTGTGTTTAAGGTAATGAAGACATTTTCAGATTGATCTATAAGTTACAGGTCAATTCTTTTCACAATGTATGAGAAGAATTTTTTTTTCTCTCAATGAACTGATAGGGTTTGGGGCTTGATCTTGTTTTTTAAATTTGAGTTATTCATTGATTGACTTAAGTAGCAGCAGTGTCTGGCCCTGTGATTATAAAGCTTGTGTCGTATCTGTTCTAAACGTGCCTTCCACTTACTCTTGTATATTTTCTTTACCAGCTCTATGTGCGAGCAATGGCAGATTACTGGCCCTTGCAAGATCCTGCCATACCATGTGCTGATGCAGGTTTGCCTTTTAAGAAGGGTGAAATACTCCAGATTGTGGACCAGAATGATGCTCTCTGGTGGCAGGCCAGGAAAGTTTCAGATCTCAGTGCCTGTGCTGGACTTATACCCTCAAATCACCTTCTTAAAAGGTAAAGAAGTCTTAATTTTTCTGATTTCCAGTTCAAAAATTAGCCAGTTATTCAGCCTCTGCTATTTAAAATTTCCGTAAGTTACATAGCAGTATGATTCAGAGTGACATCTGACAAACATCTGTCCTCTTTCTGTTCTCTGACTTCTTGCTCTTCTTCCCTTAAGAGTACCTATGTGAGAACAAGCTTTTGAAAGCATCTATATCATCTTAAATTGATTCATAGCAGTTGCCTAGTCTCCATGCCAGTTGCTAAGACATCTAGTGGAGTGTACCAGCTGAAAGATGGGTGGAAATTAAGGGCCCTGACTGTTTAGGACCATTGTCTATGACTTTAAAAAAAAAAAAGTGGGGGAGAATAGTTGGATACTAAACAATTAGTATAAGGGCATAGCTGTATCAAGAAACAGTATTTATTTAAACATGTCATGTGAGGCATGAGTGGCCTCTTCTGCTTTGGACAAAAATGAGTAGGCTAGATTAAAGGGGGGCGAGGGTGGAGTGGTGGGGGGAGAGGGAACAAAACATGCTCATGGCAGAAGAAGCATGCCTTCCCTATTTTCTGCATAAATAGCCCATTATTTTTACACCACATGTTTTCAGAACCAGAGTAGTTAAAACCGCTTTAGCACACTTTCCAGTTTGATCCTCTAACCACATGTCCTGTCTGTGTTACCCACAGGAAAACGTAAGGCCACACAATTGTAGATGATAAGTTTCAATTTGTACTATATGCAAACCTAGCTGTGGTCTGTATAATGA
This sequence comes from Phaethon lepturus, assembly GCF_000687285.1. Classification (NCBI taxonomy): domain Eukaryota; kingdom Metazoa; phylum Chordata; class Aves; order Phaethontiformes; family Phaethontidae; genus Phaethon; species Phaethon lepturus. The sequence goes on from NW_010523995.1 coordinate 58,469, forward strand.
AAGTTGAAATCAAACTAGGTTGTGATTGAGGCTGCAAACAAGAGGCTCTGTGTAGTAACAGAGGCAGTAGTACTACTACCCATAGCAGTAGTGCACTCTCCTACTTCCAGGAGTCTGTACCACTCTATGGCTTATCTTGCTGTCCTTATATATAAACTCAAAATACTCCTAAGTACTTCGGGGCTGCTGATTTGGAAATTGCCTTTAAATAGTTCTGATAGCATGTCAGCTTGCTTTCAGGGCTTTGCAGTGGGCTAAAACACAGGTAATGTTTCCATTCCTGGTGTCTTCTGTCAGCTCAGTACTGATTGATCTTGTGTGTAAGCAGTGAATCTGACTGGAGCATAATGTGCTTATGGACTGTTTTGTTTCTTTAACTGTGCTAAATCTATTTCTGTGTAGGAAGCAGCGAGAATTCTGGTGGTCTCAGCCTTTCCAGCCCCATCTCTGTCTTAAGTCATCAATACGTGAGTGAAAAGTTATTTGAATGGTAGAGTAGGAAAGAAAGGTCTTGTCTCTATTTCCAGGGATACTGAAACAGAAGCTCATGTAATTCAGTTTAATTTGAAGACATTTTTTCTGGAGCCACATGGTAACCTCAGAAGTGTGTTAACTATACCCAGGAAAATAAATATTTAATGGTAGTTGTATCTGGAGTACATAGGTACTTATGTACATAGTACATAAGGATCCTGTAAGATCTAGGAGCTCTCTAGGAGAGCCAAATCTCTGTAAAGAGCCAATTCTCTCAGAGAATTGGGTGCGAGTAAGTTTGGGGTGACAATTGTACTAGCCTGGCTTTCCAGGGACATAGATAACAATTCTGCACTGGAAGATGCCATGCAATATATTTAGAATGTTTCTTTGTCATCAAAACTATTGAGAGAAAGACAGAATTTTTTTTCCTTGAGGTGTAAGACAAGCTACGCTGCCCATGAGTTTATTTGTGGTGACAATCCAGAAACATTATCCTCTGCCAACTATAACTTTCTGTAAATATGCAATTATTCTCAGCCAAAGAATGTTCTTCCTGTTTTCTCTCTCCCCATTTTTGTTCTGTGGTTCTTTATACTAGTATAAAATTAAGTTTTTCTCTTGTGATAACTCCCAGATTGAGTGTGTTTCATTGCCTAGGATTCTTCTCATACAGATTGCTTTGTTTGTTAGAGCTGGAGTTCTCTTTCACCATAATTTTATTGCATTTTAACTGCTTCAATGGATATGCTGTGAGCAGTAAGCACTGTGGAAGAAGGTAGGAGATCCTATCTGGACAACATTGCATTCCTGTACCTGGAATCAATATAGCATGTAGTTTATAGGCTTTTTAAAAAAGTTGTCAGAAATGAGGCAGTTTGGTAAATACATGCAAAAGAGGCTCAAGGTCTTGGCATCTTGTGTGCTTAGCATCATTGAAATCAAGTCTTTTTTCCACTTGAAATAGTAGAAGCTTACCTTGTCTTCAAGTGGAAACTTCAGCTATGCATTATCTGGTAGGGAACTGACAATTTGGGTGGGTTGCTTTGAGGAAGGAAAGACTATTTTTTTCTTTCTCTTTTCCTCTCTCTCTTTCCGAACTTCAGCAGCTGACCTGAGCAGCTCCAAGAGATTATTTCTTTAAAGTATACGTATGGGCAGAATATGGTTGACAGATGCCTTAACAATTTCCCTGTAACTGGAAAACAGCTCCTACTGGGCCTATCTGCAGGGGTGCACAAGAACAGAACATACAAACAGTGCAGTATTGTGAGCCTATGAGGTTGCCTGAGCACACGAGATCGCATTTCAGGGGTATGAATTGATGTGGTCTTGGGATGGAGAGGGAGCTAAATCAATCTTTTCCTTTTCTTCCTTGTAAAAATAATTATAAAATCAACCAAAGAAAATACTTTCCTTGAGTGAAGCATATTGGAAAGAAATACACTTACAAAAGCAACAGAAGAGAATGGAGTGAGTGGAAAATCATATTCTGTCATGGTAATACTTAGATATCTACAGGATAAACAGAGCATCAGCCATGTTAAACCTTTTATTACTTCTAAAGGAGAATTCAAGTTAGATGAGTTTGCCTCTCTGCCACCAGCCCTTCAGAGCGCTAGTGTAAGAAGAGCCTTTTGCTCACTAAAGACAGGGAACATCAGTAAGTTGGAGTTAACGGTGTTAAAATCCTTAAAGCTGTCTAAAGCTGATCTGAGCTTCAAATAGTTTCTGATGTCTGAGTTCAGTCTTGTAAGATCTGCAAGGGTTTTTCCTTCCCAGTGTTTTTTCTGATTCAGATAATTTTTTTCCTTGTGTTGATCTGCAGAGGATGACATGCAAATTGATGAGAAGTGTGTGGAAACAGGTAACTGAATTCACTTGAGATTATTCTATTTGCTTCAAGGCAGTAGCTAGTTAAAGCCTGGTTTTGTTTCCCAGATAAAAACACTCATTCTCCTAGTGAACTTAATGGTAGAAGATTCTGGTTTTCATACCCTGGAAACCTTATCCTATATTAGTGTATTAAAACGAGCTGTTTGCAGTTCTGGTGTACAGTACTTAAGAGTGAAGTGTTGTGCCAAAAAGAGGAACCACCCCAAAAAAATCTGTCTGAATGAGATCCAACCTCTTTGATTCACGTTTTGGACTGTGGCTGTAATGTTACCATAGTTTTTGCCTATTGTAGATTTAATGCCACAGATGATTGTTGTTTTGGAGAACCCACACAGTTCATTGTCAAGAAACTGATCTCAGGAGAATACATTTTGAGGCACTGCGCAAGTATAGGTTTTTACATGGAAATAGTACATGTGAAGACTGTTAGATTGACTTCGTCCCTAAAGCAGCACAGCCCATTCTTCCCTTCTCCTGATGTAATTCAGAAAGCTCGTATGGAAGGATGTGATCTTGTAGGATTGTGTGGAGAGAGACCAGACAGTTAATTCAAGCATGGTGAGCTGTATTTTGCCACTTCAGTGCACAGGGAAGTGGGGAAAGGATATGTCAGACAGACTGATAGGAGCTGGAAAATTGATTTCTGATTCTGAAATTCTATAAGGAGGAAAACAATTAAATTTTGAATTTATTTTAATATCTTTGCTATCCGGATTACTAAACAAGATGAAGAAACATTTGAGTCTGGTAAGTTCCTCTGACCTAACTCCAAATTCCTTGCTGTTGTTCTGTTGCGAGAAGGGTGTCAAGAGACAAGCAACTGTGTTAAAAACAAGCAGGTGACAAAAACCAGAATGCCATTTTAGCTTGAGAAGCCGTTCTGGCTTGAAAAGCCATTATGTAAAATCCTGTTGCCTTAAGTCTTCCTCTTGCTCTCTGATTACCTTGGTTGTAAGGTTTTTGTCCTGTTATCCAACAAGTGTGAGTGTTTCTTCTCATGCATCAGTACCAGATCTGTTTATCAAATCCTGATCAGTTATACCCGTGCAAGCTGTGACAGCAGGGGCTGCACTGATGTCACTGGATAATTGGATTACCGTAGGGTAACAGAGGCCTGAATCCCCAGTGCCTGTAGGAGCTGCTGTGGTAAAGAGGAGAGCTGTTCTGGATTCTCGATTGTTTGTGTGGCTGGCATACAACAAACAAAAATGCTTTTATAAAATGAATGATTTATGTATAGGACATAGAATCAATCCATGTTTTTTTTTAACCAAGCTGGTTTTGGGGATTTTTTAGGGAACAACTACCTATTTACAGCATATCCAGAGTTGCTTTTATGTTTAGGACATAGAATCAATCCATGTTTTTTTTTTAACCAAGCTGGTTTTGGGGATTTTTTAGGGAACAACTACCTATTTACAGCATATTCAGAGTTCTGCAAAACTTAAGTCTTCCAAAATAAATCGTTTTTCCACGAAAATAAATCTGTTCCTGATAAACTTCTTCTTTGAGGTATTTGGTAATCTTGTGGAGAAAATGTCATTCCACCTTACACCTTCTCCACAAGATTCCTGCTTGCCAGTTCGATCTTCTTTTATCACAGGTGGTTTGTTCTCTTCTGCCTCTCAAGCAATGCCCAAAGCTTTTGAGACAGAACCAGCAGGTCTACAGGGCAGTCTTTTGTTTTCAGGCTAGGATGTTTCTGATAACTGCACTTGGGGATTACGCTTGCAAATCCTAATCACTACTCAGTGCTGAGTCAGCTCTGTGCTGTATCCAGACACTCGAAGGAATAAAGGTGCAAATATTTGCTATCCTACATTTTACTTTAAATTAACCAGTAGTTGAACACCCATGTGATATATTTCGCAAGTACAATACTGACATAGATGCTGTAGCTGAGTCTCTCGTTCTTTGGGAACTGAGAATTCATGCTCAAACAGGCATATTTTATATTTAAAGCCTGCAGTGCCTGTTACTAAACTTCCTAAATGTATTGGACAATTCTGGTTGGATTTTGGCTTTATTTTTTTTTAATCTTAGTATAGACTGTCTTCTTGAAACTAACTGTTTTATGTCTGTCTCTATCTGAATGTGCAGAGGAGCTTAAAGAAGGTAACACTAACTTTTTCTCCCTATCTCCTGTAAGCAGTAATCTATTAGAATTTATCTGTTTACTGCATTACCAGGGACTGCCCACTCCTCTTAGAATACGCAGTAGCTGAATTGCCTGTTACCTGTAGGATTCCATGCTGTACTCCATACCACAGAACAGAGGGTAGATAAAGCAGAAATCCTCCAAAAGATTTGAATGATGACTCAAAAGACCTGAAGATAGAAGTGATACAGGCATATGTCAGCTGAACAGTACTCTGAACTTTGCCCTGAATGAGCAGTTTTGTGCCAAGGATTTTTTTCTACAGTCATAAACAAGTTCTTAGTTTTATTCCTACATTTCTATATGTACTATTTTAAAGGTACATGTAGTGAAGAGTGTATAGATGTGGAAGACTAACTAAGATGCATCTAATTTTTTGATACTTGCATGCTTATGAGATAGAACTGTCAATCAAAGAATCTAGTGCTAAAAGATTATACATTTCATGCTTTCCAAATGAAAATAATGTTCTTGCCTTGGAACAATTACTACCTTTTAAAGATATTCCTATGTCTTCTATATCTTATTCTTGCTTTAACAAGGCCTAAATAAAGGGAATACACAGCTTGGATAACTACATGCATGATTAGGGGAAAATTAGGAGTCCTTTTTGAAGAGAAATCTAAACAGTGCTGACGTAATTTTTTTTTCTTAGTTATTTGTTCTGAAATCACCTTTATAAAATAGTTTTTGAACTGGTAGAGCATTGATCTTTTGGGAAATTGGTATTTTTCAGCCTTACAGGAGAGATTTCATTCAAAAATTACATGTAGAGATTTAGAAGGCTCATCTGAATGGTTAAGCTTTCACAAGGAGCACCATGAGAATGGGCATAAAAAGAATTGGAGGAAACAGATTAGTCTGGGATGTTGGAGCACAGATATCACTGATCCAGAGGTGATTAAAAAGAAGTAATAAAATCGGGTCTTCATTCTGCCCAAAAGATCTGAGCAGATGCATGTTACATTTTCCAAGCATGCTACTGAGCAGAAACTAAGTTACAAGATTTTTGGTTTTGATTTTTTACTGACTTGTTGGTTATTGTAATACTATGACTTAAAGAATTCTTGTAAACTAGGCTTCACCTGAAAAGCTTAATTATGTGGAGGTTTTTTTTCACTATAAGTATTTCAAAACATTGTCTGGCATCTACTTAGGAATGAAACAAATGAGATGTTGAGTTTCAATCTAATTTAGAAACTACCAAGACTTTCGAAGTTTAAGTTTTCTTTTACAGAAATATTGGCCCTTGAATTGGTCACTGGTCATGTGAAACATTTGAATATTTCATGTTATGGAGTATTTTGCTTTTTTGATTAGATTAGGCCTGGTACTTCTATATGCTTACTGAAACACTGTCACTTGTGATCAGCAATAATTGTTGGCCATCTAGCTCTTAATCTTTCACTCTTCTTTTTCTTTTTCATATTTGTTCTTTGTATTCTAGAAGAGGAAGAATTTGGTGAATTTGGTCAACGAGTCTTTATCGGTACGCAGTGATTAAAGAGAAGTAGATGGCTGGGGTTTGATCTAGATTAAGTGCTTGTCTGAAGTTTAATAAAACACTTTGTTCTTTAATTCATCTGAAGATTTTCTGAATTGGATTCTATTTGCTCTGTTTTCCAAACTTCAAGAAGTTGCTTTCCTTCTACTAATGCTCGTCTCTCCATTTAAATCTCCCTTCCTGTTAGGTTTCTGCTGAGACCTGGCCACTGTTAATTTTAACTTGAATGGCTGTTAAGACTTCCCTTACTTCACAATTAATTTTACTAGAGTGTAATGTTGTTCTGTTACCTGTCATCCATTGAGAATAACCGTGAGGGCTCTCATTAGAAAAGTAGACCTAAAAGTGAGGTTTTCAGAGTTGAACGGTAAGATGGAGCAACAGACCTATCCCTGTTACTAAACCATAGTGACCTTTAAAAATATTTGGATTAATTCTAGAGGCTGGAGCAAATGTTACAGATTTGCTTTAGGAGAGTGAGTCAACTACACTATCAAAAAAACCCCACAAAAACCTGTTCCCAGGTGATGCTTTTTGTGGCCAGAAACTTCACCTTCAACTTGTTCTGGGAATCTTTTGGGGGTCTTTAATTCTGGGCTAATTTTCAGGTGACTTTCAGTGAGATTTGACCTCTACTTTAGCCATCTTTTAATGCTCAGAGGTTCTACCAAGCTGACATACCAAGTGCAGTAATGAAATTCACTAACTTTCACCCTGAAAAAAGCTCAAAAAGCTAGTATGTTGTGTGGCTTAGAAAGAGACACTCTAGACTAAAGCACTAGTTGCCTGCATCTCAGGTGTGTTTTCCAGTACTGATGTCTTTGCCCCTTACAGCTGGTTTCCGTAGAAGTATGCGCCTGTGTCGCAGGAAATCCCGGACCAACCAGCAGTCGTGTTATGCTCGGTGCCCCAGCAGCTGTTACAGCACTTTTGCAGCTCCATATGAAGAGGTGGTTAGGTACCAGCGGCACCCAGCAGACCGGAACAGACTAATTATACTAGTGGGTAAGAAGTTAATTACTTTCTCATGCAAAGTTCACAACCTGTAACAGAGAAGAGGAAACAGTCATGGCCTGATCCACTGAGATTTCTTGCTGCTGATTGCAGTGGTTGCAGGGTGTTGCAGGTAGCTCTCAAAGCAACATTTCAACAGTGATTGTGTGTACTTTGACCCTGTTGTTGGTTTTAGAGTTTAACATAATGTATCGTCATCTTTACTCAAGAAAGTCAATGTTTTTTTTTAAAAAAGTCCCCAGAAGAGGCCACACAGTTACAAATGCTAGTTGATAAGGGATTTTATTAGAGAAATGGTTCAGTTTTATATTCAGTTGTGACTGGTAGAGAAAGTGATGAGAAAACACTTGTAACTTACTAGAAAACATCCTTCTATCGAAGCATTTCTACAGCCAGTGTTAAATGCACAGATATGGCAATGATAAGAAGAATGTTTAAAATTAAAATCCAGACTAGAAAAATCTCAATCATGGGCAGTAGCGAAAGCTAAAAAGACACCTTTAATAATGCTTGCTATGGGAAATACTGATTTAGGTGGGCTGTAGGCTCTCAAGTAGTCTTTATCATAGTGACTGAAAGGAAGCTGCTGTTCTGCAGTGTTCCATGATCCTGATAAAGCAAATGGAATAAAGGCAAACCCATTGTCCTTTCTAAGTCTGGAATTATTTGATAATGTATTTTTCTTTTAAAATGGTATTGCTGAGTTGCCTCATGGGTATCACTGTATTGCTGGGAGGTGATTTGTACCCTGCATCAATAAAGATCCTTCAGTTACTTCTGATACATTTTTTGGGAACTTACTTAGCTTTCGTATGTGTGTGTGCAGTGTGTTAGAAAATGGGGGGTATGCATGCGAAAAGTGCACCTGTCAGCAATACTAGTTGCTTTTCCAACTTTTCAGGTCCTGCAGGAGTTGGTGTGAATGAGCTAAGGCGAAGGCTTATTGCAAGTAACCCACGAGAGTTTCAAAGTGCTGTACCTCGTATGTTGTCATCTTCCTCTTTCCCCCACTACCCCTGTCAGACATGATTAGGAAAAGTCAAGTCCCTCTCTCTTGCCTTTGTGTATTCATACACTCTTTGCTGTATGTCTGTTTTCAGCTCTACTGCAAGCCAGAGTCAATTGCTGTTATAAGGGTTAGTTTAAAATACTAACTTTCCCTTATTCTGGCAAATCAGCCAAAGGTATTTTCAAGTTAAAGCTCCTGAAACCCTTAAAGCTTTATGTAGCAGTAGATGATCTGGATGATTTTGTTTATTTTGTTGATGTTTGCTTTTCCTAGATTAAAAAATAAGAATGTTTCTAAGGGATATTGTAAGTTCATAGCGTTTAAGTGGTCAGATATGAGAATGAGGCAACAGAAAGTGGTGCTTAATAGGCTTTGCAGCTTTTCTTATTAGCCTTCTACTGTCAGATGAGACTTACACAGCTTAATTTCTGACGTAATAACTGAAAATGTTTCTACCTGTGCTTATTTGGTTCTTGTGATTTGGTTAACCAAACAGGAAATGTATGAATCTGAAGCCGGTTGAAAATTCAGGAATTCTTTTGTGCTTAAGGTCCCAGATATGGGGAAGGTGCAAGTGTGGGAAGGCTTGTGGGATGCTTCTGAATGAACTTTAACCAAGTTTACATCAGAGGAGTAAAAACAGTTGTGCAACCAGTTCCAAAGCAGTTCCTTATTGGTTTGAGTCACAGATGCTTGGATTAAACCACTCTCCTTCCATTCCAAGAAATACAGATGTGTTTTGCTAATTTTTAAGGACTTGCCACTGGGCAACCAGTAGAGAAGACAAGGCTTTTGCTCTGGATTAACAAATGGAAACTACTCATTTTATTACTTTTGAAAATACTGACTTATACTGCTTCATGAAAGTTGTCTCATTTTCATTATAAAATTACGAGAATTTACTTGAAGTTGATTTGTTTTGTGTGTGTGTATACCTCCTTTCAGACACGACCCGTGTTCAGAAGAGTTATGAAATGAATGGTCGTGAATATCACTATGTATCAAAGGAAACTTTTGAAAACATGGTGTATAGCCATAGGTAAGTAGGAGAAACAAATTACAATTGCGTTACTTAAAAATGCAACATGATCCAAGAAAATACAGTTTTGTAGTTAGGTCCCAAGTCTGAGCTCCTCCACTTATACTTACTATACATTTTTGGTCGAACTACCTGAGCCCATTGCTTCAAAAAACTGTGTGTGTGCAGTTGCAATTCATCTCAGAATCCTTCTAAAAGAAAGTGGGATCTCCAGCCTTGAGCTCATTTGACGTGCTTCTAAGTTATGAGTTTAACTCGTCTAGAAACTGGGCTGCCTTTTAAAATTGAGCAGTGAGTCAGACCTGTTCCTGATCTACAACTCCATTGCGGAATCTTTGCAGTGATGACACCTCCACGTAAGCAGCTGAACTGTAAAGGTCAAACTTCCAAAAGTGTCTGCTCCTTTCTACGCACCAATAATCCCTCTAAGGCAGACTAGCTCAGCACTAGAAGCTATGCTCCTTGAGCTGTGCCAAGTTTTTTATATATTCTGATTTATGAAGTTATTAGTACTATATAAACGACAAGAACTTTATCATTAGAATCACAACCTCTAAACACATAATTTATAACAACAAGATGCGTAAAAAATGCATGCTTTGGAGATGTCGAACTGTAACCGTTCTCATTTTGTGCCCAGTGTAGCGGGGAAGAGCAAAGGTGGAGATTGTTCATTAGTGTTCACTATAGGTTATGATCATTCTGTCTTGATCACTGAATTACATTTGAAGATTTCACCCTTAAATGGAACCTTTTTGAGACTCAAGTACTCTTTCATTCTTTCTTCCTCACTGCTGTTGCAGAATGCTGGAATATGGGGAATACAAAGGGTACCTGTACGGTACCAGTATTGATGCAGTGCGAACAGTCCTTGATGGAGGGAAGATCTGTGTAATAGATTTAGAACCACAGGTGAGTTGTAAAGTGGCAGGGAATCTACAGTTCGTATCTCCTGGGAGGAGGAAAAATAATTCTCTGTAAATTCTTGAGCTATTGGAACAGTGTAAGTTGCTTTGTCTTATTTTTCACTTTAGCTCATGGTGCTTATTAATAATAGATTATTCTTTGCATGGGTCTTGGAAGGGGGAAATACTACAGTGACAAGTATGTACAGATCAGTATAGTTCACTTGTTGATTTGTTTCCAAGACAGCAGCTGCATTATCAGGTGGAATGGTGCGGAAATGAGCTTTCATACTTGCTTAAAGCAAGGATTATTCTTTCATGTGGAGACTGTTGCATGGGATTCCCTCCTCCTCCTCTAAGTCCTGCTAGTTCAGAGTTCTGTCCTTTCGTTAGCAATCTCCAAACACCCTTTGGTAAAAGCAGCAACTATTAAAGTAATCAAGGAAAAGCAGGGAATAATATTATGCATTTATGTCTCTTCAGAAGTAACTTAACAGCTGGGAGTAAGCTGCTGGTGCACGTGACCAAAGAGCTCTAGAAGAACCTCCAGCAAGTGCTTGCTATGTAGGCCACCACTCATATAGGGACCACAGTTTGCAGATGTTTACTCTTTGAGAAAGGGCAGCTTGCATGGCTTCCACATGTGCCCTAGCAGATATTGGCAAGAGGTGCTTCAACCATTAGGGTGATTACCAGATGTTTCTATGCTGGGCATTGCAGAAAAACTTTGAATGCAATCTTTGCATTCTTCTGGGTTTTTTTTCTTAATTACTTTTATTGCCTCTTAACACTTTCAGAACTACTTACCATGCTATCTTTTCACTTATGCACTATTCACTTTTTTCTTTCTCTCTTTGCATTGAATTTGCTGATGAAGATAAGGCTAATAAAGGCCTGAGATTGTAAATATCTAAGAGACTTAAAGCTGTGTCCAGCAAAATCCTACTCAACTTCTTTGAATTACTTGCGTATCTAGTACTTAGGAGCTGTTCAGGCTGTTGGGTTTCAACATTTCTTCTAACTGGATGTAAAGAGAGACACCATAACTCAGTAACTTTTAGAGACTTCCCTCTAATGATGCAGAGCCAGTGTAGTCCAAGCCTTGGGTTAGCAGTAGTTTGTGCTGTTTAAAATAGAAGTTAAATTACATGACCTGTGGGGTACTACTCAGAATCCAAATGCTGTAAGGGTAGATTGGGCCACACTTTAGTCTCCATTTAACATCTAAAAATGTCCTTGGGTTTCTTCTGTACCCTTCTCTTAAACAAGAAGAAGGGGTGGGAGGAGTAATCTTCCTGCTTGAACTGCTGTGCCACTATCAGTTTTTAGGGCGTGAATTTAAAGGACAAGTTTTGGGAAGGGTATGAAGTAATGGCACATAGCTACTTTTCAGTAACTACTGTGAGGTAGAATTCCTGCT
>NW_010523995.1:69918-73045 GCF_000687285.1 Phaethon lepturus
TTAAATCTGGTGGCTTGGCTAACTTTACATGCTGTGCTTTTTTTTTCTTTTTTATTTTTTCTAGTTCCCTCCACTGTTCTGCAGTAGTTTAAAAATACTTACTAGCATTGGGGAATGTTACCCAGCATAAAGATTTCCAAAAGCAGGATACTTTCAGATTCATCTTTAATGTTGTGGATTGTAGAGATCTGTTAATGACAATGTCCAGTCACTCACTGGAGTTGAAAGCATCTCTAATAAGGTTACCAAGCAGAATTAAGTAATTGGTATGCTACAGTTACTTAACAATGTCTGGTCCAGGGATTATTAGTGAGGTCATTTTAAAGTAGGTGTTCCTGAAAAAGATTACTGCTAGGTCTGGAGGTAACAGCACATTGTAAACAATTGGCTTTTATGGGAGTAAAACTGGGATGAATAACTTGAAATATTTTAACAACTTCTTACTCCTAATTTGCAGGGCATACAAGTAGCCCGGACTCATGAGTTAAAGCCCTACATTATATTCATCAAGCCATCCACCATAAGCTGCATGAGGCAGACTCGTAAAAATGCCAGGATCATTACGGACTATTATGTGAACATGAAATTCAAGGTGAGATTTGGGAATTAGAAGAGACTTATTTTATTATTCTGGATTCTGTGTTTAGAACATAATGCATTCTACTATGTTAAGTCTTTAAAAGAATGTGTCTTGGATCAAATCTAAGTTATTCTCGTCTTTTTCTGTTTGATTTGTTGGGATTCCTCCCCACCTCCAGATTTGCTTTGAAGCAAATATAATTTGTACCTGGGGGATTGAAGCCTTTTGCTTCAAAGCATCTTTAAAGGAGAGGCTATCTTGTATATCTGTGTTTTAATTAACTGCATTGTGGCAAGATTTGAGTCAATGCATACAGTCATTTACTGTTTGCACTGAAATATCTGGAGTGTGCTTCATTCAGTAATTTAACCAAATTTTTTTTCATGTAAGAATGTATTGTTGTTTACATTCACATATGCTTAATGACAGTATCAATATCAATTCTATACTAAGTTGTATAGATAAACACAAATCCATCTTGTAGGAAATGCATGTCTTGTTTTTACACTAAGTGCATTGTCACAATTGATTATGATGTGCATAGAAACAAGTTTAGCATCTTAAAATTTTTGAGACCTCAGTCCATAATTGTATATGGAAATAAGTCATGATTGCTATGGCAGAAAGAAACATGAATACTGGGGAAATAAACTAAAATGGGGAGTAAGAACACAAGTGTTAGCGGATTTGCCTTCCAGTCCCAAACATGCTCTGCCAGCACTCATCAGTAGAATAACCTTTTTTGGGGCAAATGGAGCATTTGAGATGAGACATGAGACACAAGGTATTTGCTTGGGAAAGCGATGGCAGTCAGCTCCGTTTCTGAGACTCAGAACAGAGTGTAGGACACGTACTTTACTATAGCAAACTGTAAATGAAATAAAAGTATGTTGGCACTATCTATTCACCTCCTTTACATGGCCCCAGGTGTTCTGCAGATGCTGTGCAGGTGTGTTTCTCTTTACAACACTAAAGCTTTATAGACTTACTCTGTGTCTTGCAGGAAGAAGACTTACAGGAGATGGAAGATTCAGCTAAGAAAATGGAAGCTCAGTTTGGTCAGTTCTTTGATCAAGTGATCGTGAATGACAATTTACAAGAAGCATCTGCGCAGCTGCTGTCTGCAATCCATCGTGCGCAGGACGAGCCCCAGTGGGTCCCTGCAATATGGATATGCTCAGACACTCAGCCCTAATTCTGAGCAGCAGACAGCTTCAGAAAGATTACAGCTTATCTTTCACTTCAAGAATAATCCTAATGTCAGGATTGCAAGAATTTATCTTTGTATGTGAGGGATTTGGAAGAGGATTAGGAAAGAAGCTGCTACAGAAGATATAATCATACTATGTTCTGTGTAGCTCTTCAGCTTTTTGTGTTACAGTTTCATCCACTTTTGTACAAAAAAGGAAATATTGTGAGTGCTTAATTACAAGAATAAAGAAAAATCTATTTTGTTGCATGTATCTGACTAAATTTAGTCATACATAGCTACGGAAAAGTATTTTCCGTGTTTTATTATGGTCATTCTGGTACTGTAATACCCGTACATTCTGGAAGCCTTACTGCCAAACAATATTCAGCCAATCTTCAGGCCAGAGCATGCTCTTTTAGCATGCTGTTTTTGAGCAAAGAGTGTTATTTATGAAGGCATTGGTTTGCTGCTTATTTTTTTTTACCTTTTAGAACAGGAGCAGCGTGGTGGTATTACAATAAAAATCACTCTAGAAACCACAGTTATCTTCACAATACATGTAGCCTGTCTTTTCTTTTGTTCAACACAAGTCAGTGAGAACCAATGGAACAATGGACAGAACATGGACTTACCGAAAAGAGGGACCTTTTCCGATTGGATTGCTCTACGGTAGCATGCTCTCCTCATAAAACGGTGCTTCTAGCAAACAAGTATCCTCACCCTCTTCACTTCTCATTGCAGCTGTCTTGCTCCCTGAGGAATACAGATGATTATTTCCTTGGAGGAAAATCAACAAGGTGTTTAAACAGTCTAGAAAGAGATGATTCAAATCCAAATATTACAGCTACCATCATGCCTGCTTGTTCTAGAGTCAGGCCTAGTATTTCTTGTTTAGAGGTAAAACTGTGAGAGACTGGTGTGGGGTAAGTACAGCTGAGTGTGAGACTGATGCCAGCTCTGGGCTGCTGGTCCATCACCAGCTCCCTATATCTATTGCCTTGTCCAGCATTTGGCCATTCTTTCTGCTTGCCTGTTTTTCATGTGTTTGCTTACAGGCAGACCTGCTTTCACTGCTAGAAAAGAAAGACGTTCTATTAGCATTTCATTTGCTTCTTGTGTCCTTTTGTGCTGGAACAACAGTTTAACACATTTATTTCTACATTTGTTTTTCCTTTCCACTTACTGTGTACAACTTCGTTTTGCAAATTGTGTCGGTGGCTAAAAGCTGAAGGAGGCTAGAAGCTGTGTTTTTGCCACTAACGAGCTTTGATCTTGCTCGCCCGCAGCAACACGCCGCGGAAACCGTCACACAGGATGCGAGCCCAGGCGGGGGCGAGGGAGGCTGGGCCTCCACG